>NW_020451238.1:744347-835119 GCF_003343035.1 Apteryx rowi | reverse complement strand
ATACCTTAATTGCTCTGACAAGGAGAAGCGGCGCTGTCGTCTTCAGCGTGCAGTGGATGAAGGTGTCTGCGCAGGTGAGCTCTTGATCCCAGCGACAGAGGTGCTGGGGCGACTTCAAGAGCTCCCGCGCGTGCTCAGGAACGGATGCAGCCAAGCGCGGATATGCTCTCACTTGTAATCAGCACAGCTGTTACTATAATTTTAACAGTCTGCCTTACATAATAAGCTGCAAGGATACCAGCTTTTACATATACATTATACAGACGTGCACAGAACAGAATGGTTAACTAAATAAACAGCAATCTGATTGATGTTAAATTCACCAAAGTTTTGCATAAATAGCACTTGGAACACACGAGCAAGACAATTTTGTCAGAAGTTCGTACAACACCGCTGGACTATTTTGCTCCTAAATGTGGGGAACTCGCTTATCTTTCCTCAGGTGTAAAGCCGATCATTTCTAATCATGTTATAAAGGTGTTCTGAAGGTTAAGTAACATTTGCAAAGCTCCTTGCAGGTAAGCAGTGAGCCAGGCTGTGATGGAGTTTGCCTATGTGTATATGTATGTGTATGTGTATATATATATACACACACACACACACACACACACACACGTGTGTGTGTGTGTGTGTGTGTGTATGTATGTGTGTGTATATGTATGTGTGTGTGTGTATATATGTACACACACACACACACACACACACACACACACAGAGCTGTCAGGATGCAAACTCCATTCTGAATAAAGGGCAGCCCGGCCCTGCCACTGCCTTTTCTTGAGCTAGAAATCTCTGAGGTCTATTTGGGGAAGAAGGGAAGTTAGGATAGTTACTATAAAAAAATCCAGAAATCAGAGCATGCAAAAACTGTGCATTATTTCATTAAAGACTGATAAACCTATATTGCCTATTTTCTATAATGCTCTTTACTAAGTAAAATTTTGGGGTAATCAATCAGGTTTATACACAACACAAGCGAGCCTAAGCTGGTATCACGCCCTTAGAGCACCTCAGACCCGCAGCTCGAATCTGATTCAGCGATCCTGTATAAATGAACAAGCCCAAAGCTCGCTTTAGCTCGGCCTTCACCGCAGAAGAGCCATCGGCTGCACGGCTGAGCAGAGCTGCTCCACGGCCGGGAGCTGCTCTGCCCGGTGCGGCTCACGGGCAGCCGCTGGCCGGGCGGAGAGGTGCTGGTGGCCGCCGCGGTGCTGGTGGCCGCCGCGGTGCTGGTGGCCTCCCTTCGCCTTGGACCTGCCAGGGGGGGACAGCCAAGTGATGGGCAAGAGGGAAGAGATGGAAATGGTGAAGAGCCCTCCTGGACAGAATAACCTGATTGGAGCCCTTTTCGGTGGTTAAAGTACGGAAACTTCAGTTGCGACTGTCTTCCTATTTAGGCTAACTAGAATTTGCAGCGAGACCTACGAAGGTCCAGCTACAGCTTAACCTTACAACGAAGGTGTTTGTGCGTGCGAAGGAAAGAGCCCTCACCCGAGACAAATGTCCGTTTCATTAAATTTAACAAGGGCAAAAACTTCTAGTGGAAGATTCCCGACTTTTAGCTGAGGCATCTGCCTGCCTCTSTCTGTCTAACCATAAGTCAGAGATCTGCCACGTCTTCGCTAATTGACGTGGAACAACACTAGAATTCACATTTCCAAAATTCATCTAGTAATCTAATTGCTGACAGTTGGTGTTTTTACAGTCCCTTTGCTGCATCAAAATTTAATGGGCTGTTACTGTGAACATCTTGAATATGAAAGATACTTCTGTGTTAGTTGAATCTTTATTTCTTTGATGATTTCCTTGTCAAAAATGACTTTTTTATTCAACTAATTTGTCATACATCCCTCCTAAAATGCCATTTTAATCCTTACACTTTTTTTTCTGAAGTGGAAAGATCCTTTTTTCATCTCTTAAGAGAGTAAAGCCAAGAAAAGATTTTAAAAAATAAATAAAAGGAGGCTATTTGACATGACAGCTTATATATGAATAAAAGAAAGGGTATGAGGCTACCTTCCATTTTTCTCAAACTGGAAATATTATTTTTGATCTCATACATAGCACATCCCCAACCCTTTGTGAGATGAGAAATGAGGGATTATTGAAGAGACACCGATTAAACCTGCACGGTATGCCTTCATAGGGAGCAGGAGATGTTACTCAACCTTGGCCATGCAAAGGGACCATATTTGATGCACTAGTGCCAATATTCAGTAATTGCTGAATATTCAAGTAAGTCAAATAAAAAACAGACTCCCCTAAAAAAACCCTGCATCAGTCCTTGCCCCTGATTTCATTTACTTTGAAGTGTTCAAATTCAAACAACTAGTGTTTTGTATCTAAATTCTATGCACCCTACTGATGACTGTGACTTCTTATGCTAAAAAATAATCAGATTATTACAGCTGCACAACATGGTCTGTTTGGGGGCTAAGATTGTCTATGAACATTTCATTTCATTAACACTTTAATTACACTTCAATATTACCTACCATACAACTACATCTTGTACTAGCAAACAACTATCTACCACTGTGAAGCATTTTCTTGAAAAGAGTTAATTTGTTTGACTAGCATCATGTGATTAAGGACAGTCCTACACCCTGTGTTATATAGGAAAGTAAATTAAATCACTGCAATAGTCCCTGGCTACAACATAAAGGATCTTTTAGATATTTTTACTATCAGTAAACAGAGCTTTTAGGGGAATTTTTTTAAACTGAGACATTAGTTTCAATCTATGAAGTCTTTCAAATTAATCAAGTTCCACTTTACCTTTCTTCTTGTAATTACAACCATTAAGATCAGTATGACTATCCTCGGTTTGATTTTCAGGAGAAAACATTGTTTTGCTTGGCTTAAGAATTTAATGAACCATCAATGAGTAGCAGAGCCTGGATTTTCTGAAGGGGGAATGTGGGGTAGGGATAGGCGTGATCTCTGTGACTTACTCCAGGGAGAGGCAGGGGGGAGGAGACTCTCAGAGCACACAGTCCCCTCTTGGGTCCATTTCAAAACACATGAAAGACAGAAAGACAACCAGGAATCATCCCTACCCTTTAAATGAGGGCAGACCATGTCTGACCAACCTGATTGCTTCGGTGAGGAATCAACTGCCTAAAGTGGTTGGTGCGATGTATTTTAGCTTTTGTAAGAGCATCGATACCATCTTCCACAGCATGTTACAGCTGGACGAACAGACCATTAGGTGCACCAAAAATTGGTTAGGCTTTCAGGCTCCATGTCCAGTGGGCAGCTAGTAGGAAGCAGAGTACCTTAATGCTCAATAGTGGGGCTTATATTGTTCAAAAACCTCAATGATACAGATGAGACAGGTGGACCCTCAAAGTTTCAGACAATTCTAAATTAGGAAGGGTGGTTTATGTATAAAAGACTAGAGCTTCAATCCACAGAGCCGTTGAGAAACTTGAGGATTCAGCTAACAGAAACGTCAAAGTTGAGAGAAGTGCAAAATTCTGCACCCAGGGTTGAAAAACCTCAGGTCTTGCATACATGCTCAGATGGCACAGGGACCCAGCCGCACAGCAGCCCTGCTGAAAAGGACCTGCGGGTAACAGTGGGTGCCAGGTTGAACAGGAGCCAGTGTCCTCTCATCATAAATGAGGCAAAGTGCACACTGGAGCTATGTTAGGAGAGAGACCAGCAGATCAACAAAATTGTTCCCCTCTTACTTTATTTTCCCTTCCTGGTCCAGCTGACTATCAGAACTTGCTGTTTTGCATAGGGATTTTCCACTGGAGAATCCAAGAGCCACTATCATGTCATGCAGCTACAGACAGCAGGTGATGTACTGGCTGACTTCTAGGACAAGAAAGTTGGTGTTTGTATGTTGGTGGGGTCCTTCATAATTAGGAATGCAGCACACTTTGTGCCTCTTGCAGCTACACAGATTGAATAAAATTGAGTCAATACTAACTCTGCTATGATCTGAGCTCTTGAATGGAGAAGACTACTTTCCATCAGATCTTTGTTACTGAGTCAGGGTGGGGACTTAATGCCCCTGACATGTGAAAAGACTGTTAATCTGATTAGAGGAACTACAAAAGTTCCTCCCCATGAAAGCAGAAACAGAGTGAGTGCCTGTGCTCAGACTGCTGCTCTGGTCTCAGGATGACCAAAATAATCCAACAGAAAACATGCTCACACTTCCTAAAAATATTTGCTGCAAGTTAGTTTTGGGGTGYGCACAGACTGACCATCTCTTTAAAAGCACTTTATTTGCTGAAGTTTTATCAAATAGCTCAAAATGGCAAAGAGCTTTATAAAGTAGAAACTYGTTTTAACTATATGTATTTTGGAAAGATTAGTAAAAGGACAAACAAATGCTTAAGCAACATTCTTAATCACATGAAGTCAAATTCAGCCCACATACAGAAGTTCTTAAGAGCAGCTAAGAGCACTGGCTTTTCTCTCTGGCCTTATGAGAGAAAAAAAAGCATGAAAATAATTTAAATCAGCATGAAAAGACAGCACAAAGATAAGTAACAACAAAACAATTAAAAGCTTTTATTGTGATACCTCAAATAGATACAATATAGTGAAACAACAAATGATGTACAGTATTGCTAGGACAAAACAGCAACACAGCCATGTCACCTGTAAAAGAAAGCATTGTAAAGAGTTTAAGAAACAATGAGGCACAACTCAATTGCTATTTATGACTCATGCTTAGGCCTTAAACCATTTGTAACAGTCCTTTTAAAAGAAACCTCTGAAACGTCTGTTCCTTTTGCAGTAAGTGTTTATACTGCTGGTTGGCTTACACGAGTGCTAAACGAAGTACAATAAAGTGTCCGAAAAGTTTAACAACAATTTGACAGCTTCTTCCACTCATCTCCATTATCAAAGAATGGAGATGTTAGAAATTTGGTCTGTGACTCTCCAGGTATTCCCGTTTAGGCAGAACTGCTGTTGCAAACTGACTGCTGAGATGAGCATGCAGAAAAACCTTCAAAAGCATTATTTGGAGAGAAGCATGAGTCCAAACATGGTACGTAGTACTAATTAACTCATTAACTTTATATACCAATAAGAAATACAGATGATCATTTGGTTATGGACATCCTGATAACTCTTTGTCAGGACTTGAGACCAAATTTTAATTCAAATCAATTTCATTATTTCCCCTCTCCCACAGACTGCTAAAACTGCAGGCATGCAAGGCACGCCACTCAGATTGACAGTTAAACTAGACCTTGCTATCGGGACCTTAAGACTGAGTTATAACAGACCTCATTAATACAGTTCATCCTTGTATACTTACAAGGAATGAGAAAAATTCATACGCTGGCCATTTTTATTGGCAGATGAAGTTACTGAGGTCAGGTTGATGTGTCAGCAATCAATCCCTCCCTAAATTCTGCAGCTATTTCTCAGTAAGTTTTGCAACTTAACAGGATTTTTATAGATGGCAGCATTGCTCTTCATTAGTTAAAAAGGTGTTTAGAGTGATCAGCCAAAGAAATAATTCTAGTGTTTTGGAGGCACACTCAATTCTGGAACACCTATGTTACAGCCACTATTTTGGACCTAGACAGAGAATATGTCAGAATATGTCAGATTACAAAAGTCACATCAAGTTATGTTCAATTACTTCAGAACAGGCGCGGCTGTAGAGGTTCAGAGGAAAAAACCTTTCAATACAYGTACATTTTTGCTAGCAAATTCCTATGCATCCCAATGAACATTTCTTCTAAGCCAGCTCATAGTCAGTTCATTTGGTCCAAGAAAGAGCCAGCAAGAAACAAAGGTTCACAAAAGCTTTTTGTTACAGTTTGTAAAAAACAAAATACAAAATAAATGTTAAGACCAACAATAAAAATAACCAGTACAAGTAACAAAAGTGCTCAAGTTGGAGGGGAAGTAAACTTGCCCAGAGCAAACACATACAAACTTTAAATATAATCTTTAATATATTACAAAAATTGGTTAGAGGGAAAATGCTTTAGTAAAATTCTTTTTCAAGTAAGTTTATTTTTCTTTCAAATGACTGCTGGAGGGTCCAGTGACCAGACTGACCTCTTCACATCAGCCAGCAGCCATTGCTATCTGGATTCTACTTTCACCAAAACCAATAACAAGAACTCTCTAAATCTTCACAAGGGGAGAAAAATAATCATTGATGCTGCCAAGCAATACAGGAAAAAAATTCACATATTCCCTCAATAGAATGAGCCTAAAGAATTGTTACATGGTAGCATGTAATAGCAATTCTGTATTAGTTCCACTCCTTACTCCTTCTAAGCTTCCACTCTTAGAAGATCAATGAGAATATTGCTTTGTTTGGTTCTCTTAAAAGCCATAAATATCATACATTAACTCCTTATGCCAGTAGTCTGAAGTTCTACGTGCTAAGCACTTGATGAAGTCCCAACCTTTGGCATCAAAGTTAATTAAGGTTTTGGTGAAAATGTCCAGTTTTTAATATAAATAATGCACTGAAAAAAGAGGTTGAATTTCTAAATAAGAATCAGACTGTTACAGGCAGCATTAACTTACTAACAAGATAGCCAAAACCACAGATTTATAGAGAAAAATCTTTAATATTTTACATATTCTAATTAATTTCAACTCTCTATTGAAAAGCAGCTATTACTTTTGTCTTCAGTCCAGTGTACTGCTTCAACAAGTCTGTAGCCAGGAAATATGAAAAGCCCAAAGATGCACAAACTTCATATAAGCCTGTTTAAGTATTAACATTACAACTGGACTTTGAAGCCAACACAAACTTTTTGCTGATAGTACTGTTAGTGCTTTCCTTGTCGGCAACACACATTACCACAGAGGAAAATAAAATCCCAAGGATTCCAGGTCAGAAAAGATTAAGAGACAGGCAACACGAAAGCCCGTCTTGCATCAATGACGTTGTTAAAAAGGAGACTTTGGAGCCTGATCTTATTTGTAAGCAGAAAGTAGTAACATGTCAGCCACAAAGTCTAAACTGAACACAACTGTACCACATCAGGTCTTTGGACTGAAACCCAACAGCTTTAACTACTTCTCTCATTTTCAGATTTTTATTTCCTAGACATAGACGACGACAACAACATCTTGAATGCAGTTCAGCCAGCCTGCACCATAGATGAACGCTGACGCTGGCAGAACTCCCTCCCTCTCTCTCCACAAAGATGCTGGAAAGCTGGTTTTAAAGATCTGTATTGCCCCTACCCATTGGCGTAAGTTTTAATGTATGACAAAATTTCTAAAGTGCAGTAGAGTTCAGAAAGCCTATCAGAGATTCCCATAAGCATAACAGCAGCAGCAACAGCACCAGTGACTAAGCTTCACAGGTGCCATATTAGAATTGTTATTGAAAGAAAATGATTTTGTATTGCAAGGCTTCCACAGTATTCAGTTATAGTACATATGTAGTGTTAAAGGTTTTCCACAAGCATTAAAAGGATTAAAATACAAAACGTCTTCAGAGACTGTTTAATTTGAAAATAAAGTTAGCAAATTTATGCAGAGCATTTCTTTCAAAGGTTTGAGAATGTGCATACACTGCTACTAACAGTTAATATTGTGCATACACTTCCTAGAAGTTTCTCTCCTTAGTCATTCCAGTTAAGAAACAGTGGGAGAACAAAAGAAGGGGGGTTTCATATAATTTTTTTTTTTTTATAAAAATGTACTTGGGGGTGATTTAGCCAGCAAACCAAGAAACCCCTTCCCCCCCCCCCCCGCCCTTGTTTTAAAAACTACCTTGCTTTTCTATTTATGAAAAAAAATGAATCAAACTTCTCTGCTCTCTTATTAACCCTCCTTTTTTCTACAGATACTATATTAATTTTCATCTCAAAGGCTCTGGCCATTTCTCACAAAAATAAACAATTTTGTTCAAATACAGCAAAAGCAGAATACTTCAACAAGTTTTCTTGATATCAACCTCTTTGTCCAGTGCATTGGGGCTATATAGCTACATGGAACCAGCCATAAAACTTTACCGATGCACAAGTCCCTGTTACTGGCAAAGGTACAGTACCAATTTTTTTTTTTTTTTAATACACTGACTAATTTTTTCTCCAAAGTAGAAGATGCATATAGTTTTGTGCCATTTGATCTTGCAAGCTATATTTTTATAGAGTCCTTCCTYATCCAGCAAACTCCTTAGGTAATGTTTTGGTCTTAACTGAACATATTCTACAGCATTATTGATTTAAAATCCATCTAAGATATTTCATTACGATACCAAGCCATTAGCATATCCCTTCCTAAAAAAAACTTAAGATCTGCTAATTTCAGTCAGTGCAATTGCAATGTTTTTAAAGTGAGCACTGTACCTTTAACCAACTCACCTACAAGATGTACACAGGTTGTGGTACACTCAAATTTAAAAAAAGAAATGAATAATTACAATACTGCATCCCTTTCACTGCCAAATACATCAGAAATTGCTACATATAAAAAAGCACCCCATCCCATACATTCTTTAGGACTGCTCAGATATAGAACTTCTACAGGACTGGAGTGTAGGTGTTTAGGCAAGAAGCATGCACAGCAGAAGGTAGCATTAAAGGCATAGGTCAGAGACAGATGCTAACCAGTAAAATCTGTTTTCAATTAGTGAACTGTTTCTCTAGAGTTTGAGAGAGTTTAGAAAAAGGTCATCCAAAATGTTCCAAAACAACCGTTCACACAATAATACACATACAAAAAGAGGGAACTTACACAAGGAGAAAAGGCAAACATGGCCTGAAATAGCCACTTACACTACACTACTCATTTGTGAGGTTTCAGAGTTCAGTGATATTCTCAGGGCCACTTTAGCCAAGACCTTCCTTTACTTTGCGTTAGTCTTTTATAAAGCATGTTCCACAGAATATTGTCCAAACTGAAGGAAAAAAGGTTATGATTCACTCCCAGCCATTGTCTTTTATCATGTGGGCAAGTTCAATGATAAATTTTCCTTCTTTGTATTTCTGACTGCTCTCAAAAGCATGTTCCTGGAAAGAAAAAAAAAAGATACTGAAATAAGTTGGGAAAGCTAAGTATTTTAAATATCAAACTTACATTATAAATAAAAACTAGATACACTGGCATCTACATTTTTTCAAAGCTGTTGGAGTTCTGCGTGTTTTCTTCTCCCTCCTGTGTGAAGTGAGCTTTCTGGATATATGATTTTTGTCTTTTGCATTACGCATAGTCCACAATATCAAATACAAAAATTATATATGCATTATTATATATAATTCACTTAAATATTTTTATAACTACCCCAGGCAGTCTTTAGAGTACCCAACAACATACTTAGGATAATTAAGTGAGAGTCACATTTCTCTGGAAAACAATAATTAACTTGGTACTTTTCTTCTGATTCAAGGTCTATGCATCAGTCTGTTTATAAACTATGAAATACAGATTTACTGAGACAAATCTTCCCTAGAGAAATTCTGACTTTGGCTGTATTTCTCACGCTTCCTTTGTATTTATTTCAACAGATTTTAACTGTACATCTTAAAGCCACAATGTGATGCCAGTTATTAGCAAGTAACAACCAAAATACTGAATATCTTTATCCCTCCTCTTCCATCATTACTAAAAGCATAGATTTCAGAATACAGCCAGATTAAAAACACTAAGACATTCTTGCATGGTATAAATAGGGCTGACAAATCACTGAACCCTCAGAACAACTACACAGTTTCTTCCATTCTGTGACTCAACAGAGAGCACCTATCTCACCACCTGTCCCCGACTAAGCAAATGAGAAGCTTCCTCCTTAGGCTGCTTTACAATTTCTTTCAGAGATCTGTCTAAACAAATACAGTTCCTCTGACATCTTGATAGAGAAATCCATGGTGATCTCGTACCAAACCATACACCACAAGAAATGGGCCAGCAAGTCCCAAAGGGAGAGGTAAGAATAGTAGATCTTTTCTAGCCGTTGGCAGCCTGTTGTACATGAGGTCACAATGATGTCAAAACTACAAGTGCTCTCAGGGCACTAAGCAGAGACGGGACTTTTTTCATGCTGTCTCCTATACTGCACTTAGCAGTAAATTAGGGTTTTGCTAGAGACAAGACAGCCTAGAAAATTTACTGCTTTTTGTATTGAAAATAAAATACTACAGTATACTTATTTAACCTCTTACATAGAAGTAAACAAGCAAAAACCACTTGTAACTTCAATCCTTCACTTTCTTCAAAGCGTTTCACCATTGCACCAATGAAGACTTTTGCTATCAAAACAGGAAACCTTCCAGTTAACATCCTGTATTGGTTATACTGAATCAGGGGTGGGGGAAGGAAAGAGAGGAAGAAGAGGTTTGAGGAGGAAGTAGAAGTAAGTTTCTCATAACCAGAATCAACAGATCTACTGGGTAGCACATCTTGTTTTAGATCTTTCCATGTTCTATCACTTTTTTAATCAAAGGATGGGAAATACAGCATTTAATTTCATTATTCCCAAAAATAAGGAAAATGAGGGAAACCTTCTTGGAAGCTCTCCTCTATATTCAGAGGGAATGCATTAGGTCTCTTTCTTTCTAGAAGATCTGAAACTGTACTGAACCAGTGAAAATCCTGTGCACAACATCCAGAATCTAACACCTCCAAGTGTCAAACTTGCAACACAGTGGTATGGACAACTTCTCAAACCACAGAGCCAAATTCACATTAGTTGTAAGCAGGGAAAAAGTGCTCAATACCATTTATCATAATTTGCATTTTTGGTATATGAACCAACTTGCAAAACCAAGAAAATTAAAACCCATCCGGACAGTTTTGTCCATCCAGTTCAGTGTATGTGGTTGGTAACATTCCAAAAAGGTACTATAGAAGTATTAGATAGCTGTAATAGCACATACAGCTCATGCTAGCTTTACTATCCTCTATGTAAAGTTAGATCTGCTACAGCATTCCAGCAGATTTAATGGAAGCAAAACTATGCCACTACTTACTGTCCAATAGATGGAAAAGCACTAGACCTAACATCAACTGAACTACCAGTAACACCTAGCCTACTTAGATAATTGTGCTTCAACACACGAACACTTATCAAAGAGTTAGGTATATTGCTTACATATTTCCATCCAAGAGTGGTTTTACAGTTTTCACAATAGATATCTGCTACAGCATGTAAACCTGTCAGGAGGACTCTCTCCTCTGCTGGACCACAGCCCACATTTACCCTGCAAAAAAGGAGAAATGATTCAACATTAACCACATGAGAATGCTTTCTTTTTTACTTGTCACCCACCTTTCCTCTGGAGGACAAAAACTAGTTTAAAAAGTGTTTATACACATAAATACATATAAAAATATATAAAAAATTATACATCTACCTATCTTATTCAACACTTTAAAAATAACTTCTATTCTTGTACTGACCTGAAGGACAGGAAGAAAAAGTTTGACTGCTGATTTTCATTTTTCAAGTGATTAGTCTACATTACTCTGTTAGTGAGGCTTACTCTCTCCCATCAAGCCGGAGATGTTAAGTATTTAAACTTTCAGAGAACAGAACACTAAGCAATAATTGGATACCTCTTCAGTTTCAGGCTTCTCTTCAAAAGAAATTTGTGACCTCTAGAATGGAAGTCTGTACCAGTATATCAGCACCAGGAGCTTAATTTAGAACCAACTCCAAAATAGCAGCAAGGAAAAAGCCTCATAAGTATTTCTTTGCTACAGATCAGCAGACAATGCTATGATGAACAAATAGGAAATATAAAAACAAACTATCCCATGAAATATTGTGTCAAAATAATTTTTCCTGACTAAGAGCCTATACAGGGAAGATCAGACAAGACTAAACAAAGTTTGTCATGTAACACTGTCTACAAAGTGTTGCCATTTTTGCTGTTGTATTACCAGATTCTCAGTACTACAACTATACTAGAAGTCCCAAGTGTCTACTGAGCAACTCCATATAAAAGGGATTTCAAGGATTTGCAATCAAATCCTTTACAGTTCTAGTTCCATTATCCTGGTCTATAATAGACCAAGTCACTTAACTGCATTTCTTTTTCCAAATATGGTAACACAATAAACTGGTTAAAAGTAAAGACAAAAATGCAATTCCACATATCAGAAACTTAAAATACATCCATTAGCAAATTCAAAGAAAGAGCCTTGTATGGCACATGCCTAAAACTGCAAATATTAGGCTTGATTAGATCAGAGACCTTTAGCCTCTAGGTTTGCAATAGTTAAGGTCATTTAAAAAGTACTAATTATAACGTAACATTAACCTGTAAATGTAACTATCTCATTGAAAAAATTCTCCTTTAGACTACAGCAAAGTTGTCTAAAGCAGGTTTAGAGTCATGCGACATACTTTGACTTCTAGAATATATCAGAATGGCAATTCCTGCTCAAGACAGTTAGCATTACATACACAAAAGGAATTTTACAGTAACACCTTCCCCCAAACTTTCAGCTGTTAACAGAATTGCTTTAAAAAATAAGACAACCTGTTACACGTGTAGGGTATTTAAAATCAACTCAGAGGCTTTTTAATAACTATTGCTGGTGAGTATAGACATAGCTTAAAAGAACAAGGCAAAGTGCAGCTGCTAATTCCCACTGTTTTCCACTTATGAAGCATACTAAAAAATTATACTATGTAGGTAGCATACATAACTGTAATAACATATTTACATAGAATTAAAGAGGTACTTACACAGAATTAAAGAGGTAGGCTCGTCCCTGGCTTCCCTGAAAGGACTGCATGAAAAAGAGTGTACTTGTTAAGAAAAGTTCCAGAAGGGTATGTTATTAAGCATATAAACTTAACACAAATATAACAAATTTCAGTTCAACTACTGGAAGTTTAAGAGTTTATTTGTATTATTTATAGGAAGGCCTCATTGGCATCAGTTTTCACCATGTTATACTTTAGCAACTGTTTTAAGTTGTTAAATATTCTTGCTCAAAATAACTGACATCCATAAGGCAAACAAAACATTCTCTTTCCCTACTCCTCTCAAAGATATCAGCTCTAATTTTCCTAGGACATCTTTTGTGCTAATTAAAATAATCTGCTCTTAAAAATCAGCTCAAAGGAATTATTTCCAACTTCTTTCCTCTCCCCTTGCACCCCAAAGAATTTATTTCAATTTCATTGCATTATTTGAGGTAAGAGCAGCAACATTCTGGACTGAGCATAAAACCAGAACTCTCTATTCAGGGAACCTTTCTGATCAATTTATAAGCTCAGCTTGATTTTAATAAAATGACTGTTATCATCAAGTGTCTAAGCACAGCCATATGTTTTCAAATCTCTCACATTCTTGCTAGATTACAGACAAAGGAAGACTGTTTGACTTTGTTGGCTGCATCTAAATTAATGTTTTAGTCCAGAGCAGTAGCACAGTTTTGAAGCAAAAGCCCTAATCAACCCCACTTACTGCAGGTTGCTTTGGTTTGCAGAGCAGTTTTAGTGCATGTGAACTACATCTTTGTTGCTTCTGTATCAAACTAAACCAGAAGTTTTTCTGCCCTGCACACTAGAAACTCCAAACGCTAATGAAGTCACAGGGGCCTCAATCTGACTAGTCCTTCAGACAGCTTTGAGTCACAAACGCACTGGCAACGTTTGTGGGCAGACTAGATCCAGGCCTAGGTGAAACACTCAAAAAGCATGCAACACACCACTGCTTTGATCTACTGCTTTGTTCCTTCTGTATCAAGTTACTTGTTAGCTTCGACATGGCCATTATTTGCCATTCAAACCAGATCACATTTAAGTGGACCTTTTCTTCTCTCTCTGCAGTAGTGTACCCACAGAGACCTCTAAACTTCCTTCCTTGTTATTTCAGTTTCCTGAGCTAACCTAGTTTCAAAGAACATTAATCATTTTCTCCATGCTGAAGAGAAAAGTGCAATTGCTTTAAGAATCCCTGAAGTTCTAGTATTGAAGATCAGAGACCAGCTTTTCTGAAATACACATTAGATCAACATGGAATGTTTTTTTGAGGGGGAAAAAAAAAATCTCACCTTGAGTATTTTTGAATGGTTTTAGTAACATTAGGCATGGAACCACAGGGAGAAGTACCCTCCCACAATGGATTCTTTTTCTGACATATATTTGGAGTTATATAATCTAAAGTCACATGGCACCAAAATAGATGTTTTGCCAGTCTAACAATTAGCAACTTAACACCAATATGACTGTCATATCTACTTAATTAGAACACAGTTTGCAAAAAAAGGCTGTCAGAGGGAAACATGGCTATAAATTAACACTTTGTTCAGTACTAACTAGGTGATATACTGCACCAAAGAATGTTAAAAGAAAAACATGACTATAGACTACTGTAAGCACCACCAGTGGCAGAGTAATTGCCTACAGCCTTTAGCTACTCATAAAATCTCACCTTAAGCAGAACTTCTCATCTTAACAGCTTACAGTATTACTATTTTAGTTTCATTCTATCAACCATTTAAAAGAATTAAAGTTATTTTGCTCACAGAATATATTTCCCCATCTACAGCAAAGAGAAAAGGTACAGTCTCCATTATCCAGCATTACAAGTCTTTCTTTTTACATAGCAAGGAAGAGGATAAGCTATGCAGCACAGTGAAAGCTAAGACTCGGGCTACTACTGACCCTGAAAGGAGAGATCCAGTTGAGTACAGTCTTAGCAGCTATGCCAGAATGTAACCCCTATACCTTCCTCAACCTACCTGAAAAAATCTAATTCAGTTCTTGTGAGATACTTAAAAACACATCACAACACTAGCAGAATGGTACAGAAACTACAGTCAGTAGTTTCTATGGAATAAGTGGTGCTTTCTAAATTTGAGTCCTTGTCTCAATACAGAAACAGAGAATATTTAATAAAGATGAAGACAAGAACTGTTTGGATACACTCTCAAACAAACATTAACAAATAAGTTCCCAGTTTGAATCAATTTCAAATGAATTTAGACAACTGCAGTTGCCTAACCGCTCCTCCCACCCCCCCCCCAAAAAAAAAGCACAGAGAAAACACTTTAAAGGTCCTTTTATTCAAGAATGCTAGACTTTAGTGCCATGTATGTGAAATTGAGAAAACCTTCCAAAGCAGTCTATAATAACTATCAGCACTAGTTGCCTAACAGGATTTCACTTGGAGATTTCTCTTGAGAGACGCTTAAACTGAAGGACAACTACACATTTATCAATGAACATTATCTTTAATTAAGTTATTGTAAAAATTCTTACATTAAACAAGTTGCAAACCATGTTTTAAAACCTTGTTTTAAAAGCTTTATTTTGCAAATTACTTTAAGCTGCAACAAGAAATTCACTCTCCTGTTAAATTAAACCACATGCTTCATCTCTTATAACAGTAACTAGTTCCTTTATTTACATGCAATTACACACATCAATGGCATATGTTGATTTTTTTGTCCAGTCCTACACAATCACATTAGAAAAATTGTTCCAATGCAAGTTTTTCTTGAAGATGAAAGTGTACTCAATATTCCATATGAAGTCTCACAAGACTTTGACCATAAGCATTGCCACTTCCCTCTCTATTGGGAATAGATSCTCCGATGATCGCTAGGACTGCATTTGCCTTTTTCCATGGCCATATGAGAGATATTACTTCCATTACTTTAACTCTCTGGATGATATGTGGAGCAGGGAGGGAAGAAAAAGCAACAACCTTCCTCTGTGACAGTGGTTTTAGAGAAAAGTATTTGCAAATACCCCACCCTGAAAAACTCTTCTACTCCTACCTTCTCTAGCTTCCTGGTTGTAGAGTGTAGCTGATTCATTTGGTAGCACATCTCTCACCTATATATATATATATATATTTTATTTTTATATATATATATATATATATGTTTACAGGGTAAATGTTATATTTACATGCCATAGAACAACTATTTCTTTGCCCAGCTGAGAAGAGTGAGCTCCTCCACATTTACATCACTCACAGATAACTTGACAGCAATCCATGACAACTTGTGTTATCGTGCTCTGGAATACAGAACTTGGGTCTGCTCAACTCAGGGAGTTTTCCTTTAAAAATCAGCGTCAAACCACAACATCAATGTACCATTAGAGCATTCAGYGGTCTGCAATCCATCATGCAGAACTTTTGTACGCTGTCTGAAGTGAAAGCCCTGTAAAGATAATCTTTATATTCCTGGGCCTTTTAATTTTTCTTATGAATTTCTTAACCTCTCAGCGCTTGGCTGCCACAGTTTCTTGTTCACATGAATAGCTAGAGATGTCTTTTTCCCCTCAGAAAATTGTATTCAAACAACACAAAAAGATAGACATTGTCACATATGCACATTTTCGACCACAGAACACCAAGTAACAGGTAGACTTCCATCAACCAACAGGTACAAGAAAGATCTATCGTCAGAGCTCTACTTACTGATGCAGCCCATGAGTAGACACGAACAGAAAACAACTCATTTTGGCACTTGAACTGCTTGCTAAGCTTGTAACTCAGTTATAAGCAGAGTATTTTGTATTATTGAATAACAATTTGATACTGAACATTTGTTTTTACAATCACTAGGTTTCTCACACTCTGTATTGTATGATTTGGTTAGGCTGATATGAATTTTAAGAGGCTGACAGGTTAAACTCCTTGTGTGTCAACTCCTCAAAGAGAATGAAAGAGRAAAGAGTATTTTAAATAGCAGGGCCAAGAACTAACAGCCATGACTGTTCAAAACAGTCTCAAGACAAACTGTACTTCCACAGAATAAGCATTACCTATGCAAATGCAAACTTTTAATTAGTAAAATTTATTCAGCACTTCCAAGACTAAGCACTATACATAAGCCGTTATAATTAAAACATAGCATTATATTGTACATATTGTTGTAACTGTGAATCCTCAATACGCATTTAACCCAGCAGAAGCATGAGAAGATAGAGGGAAGGGTGACCAAGGGTCATCAGTTATGACTCACAGTAACCAGGGTTTTCACTTAGAAGGTCAGCAATCTACCAGTTAAACTAATATTCTCAACTGGAATATAAACATCCTTTAAGACTGTTTTTGATGGTCCTCAATAATATTGCATTGGTTTATGAGTAAACTTTTTCCCTAGAAAATCCACATCTTTGACTAACTACCCACTTCTATAGGCAGCAGATCTACAAAGATCCTTAAGTTTTTCTTGTTTCAGCACATTTGAAAGTGTCTAGAATTAGACTGCTTATGTAGGCAAAATTGTTAAGTGTGCTTAGGAACTATACTGAGGTCCACTATAACAGTAGTTTGGTATTACTTGTTCTTTTAAAGTCATCTGACAAAACTAATCATATTTTATAGTAAAGGAACTTTCAAGTTACATGGTCAAGTGAGACATTTAAAGCATAGTTCATATCTAATTCTGCAGGTATATACCAGTGTTTACTTCCTGTAAAACCAGGATTACCTTTTTTAACCAAGGAAAAAAGGAAATGTCAGGTAAGCAGAATATATATTTACTGCCTTAAGACATACATGGGTGGGGGAAGGGAAGATACTAAAAAGCTTATAATGTAATTAGTTATTCCCCACAGATGGGATGCATTAGAGATAGGATGGGTGACTACAGAGCATGAGCCACAGGAAAGGTTTAGAGAAACTGCCAGCTTAGCACATATTAAAGGTATGACAGGCATTATTACGAGTCAGAATGGCATTAACAGTATCATACCTAAGCACAGCTTGCAAGCTATTCATTACAACGAAAAATAATTTTAAAGAACAATGAAAGAAGTCTATGGTTTTTGTTTTCATTTGCTAGTTTCCTTCACAAATTAAAATAGATCAACTTGAATTAGTATTCTGAACAAATATGCAATTCAAAGAAATACGTCTCAGTGATACTTTCAGACAACAGTATGCTTAGGGGCAATATCTTACAGTTAAATCAGAAACACATCCAAGCCCTCTGATGCCTGAAATTATCTTCTGAATAAAATGTGCCAAGAGATCTTTGCTGCCTCTAATGCTTCAAGATCAGCGAAATAAATTCAAAAAACTAAATTTGACATAAGCAACAGCCAATGAAATTTATCAGGAAAAAGTTAAGATTTATCCCATCTGTTGTTATTACACTCAAGATCTTTTGCAAGCCTGCTAGATCCAACTGCTTTAYACAGGAAAGAACTAGAGATAGTGTTGCTCAGCTGCTTGTTAAGCAAGTTCTAGATGATTCCAAGACAAATCAATATCAGAAAAAATTTTTGAAAATACATTTTCATTCATTTTTCTACTGATTTGAATAAGAAGAGTCATAACATTCAATATATAGAGAGCAGCCCTAAAAAAACCTAAAAACTGCATGTCTGCAGGTTTGGCAAGTGATATTTCTACAAGTGAAGACTTTGTCAGGCAGAACAAGTTATCTTGGAGTTATACAGCATCTTGAATGCATTTCAGAAATAATTATGTCAAAACACCCAAAGAACAGAACTTGCACTTTCCAGCTCCTTGAGGCTCTCAAATCTCTTAATGGATACTTTCCAAAGATTACTTCTCTTCCAAAAACTAGAATCTTCCCCTGACAGAAAAGAGAAAAAGAAAACAACAAAAACACACAACCCAAAAACTAGGAGCTTAAGAACAGAAAGTCACCAGAACATTTATGAAATTAGACACATTTTCAAGTTTTCCAGTAGGGGGACAAAAATGGCCTTCAAGCACACAATAGGCCCAATTATCTTTCCAAGTATTCTTTATACCATAAAACAAAAGCTAGATGACCAAACTAGATCAAGTTAAGAACAGCACATTCACTTAAAGACAATAAACCCATGAGTTAAACAACAGCAGACAACAAAAACAGAGTTGCTAAATAAGGCTAAAATTGGGCATCTGCTTAAGCCAAAGACTTTTTCTTCACATCAAGAATAAGAGCAAGTGTACTAAATGCCTTGGGGAATTAAACTTAATCACCAAGATTGCTGTTTTATCCACAAGGTGCAAGGGTTTCCCAGCAAAGTCAATGACAGTTACACAAACCCTGCAGCAGAACTTGCTCCTGAAATTATTTACACACCTAGTCTTGTCTGTGGCTTGCATACACTTTTTCCTCTGGTCAGATTGTCTTCTGTATCATTCATTGCAAAGCCTGTATTTACACAGATGTCTATATACATAATCCAGATTTTCTTCCATCCCTAGCATTAAGGCACACTGTAAGATGATTCAATAGTCTTTCAAGCAGATCCACCTTCAGTAACAGAGTATTATCTATTGCAATATATCCATTAGCTTCTATGGTTTCTATTAGGTTTTTGTAATTTATTGGCTCTTGCCTGAATTTCTGCACAATTATTGGAAATCAGCATTCTTTTGCTTCTCCTTAAGATTTCTAATGGGTTCAAAAAGAATGAAAGATTCTAATATTCCAAGAATTAAATGAACCAGTTCAGAAAAACTAGCTTGAGCTTTCACATCCATTACCAGTTAATTCAGTATAGTACATTAAACAGCAGATTAATTTAATCTACTACTGAAATTAATGAGACAGATCAGGACTACAGCTAGATGGAAAGTCAAAGACACCCAGTTAGCTGTGTGACTGCTCACTCAGGAGTGGATTAGAACCTATGCTCTTAAAGCAACACTTTGCTAGCTATCATTGCACATTCTCTACCATTTACAATCAAGTCAGAAGAAACCTTTTTTAATTATGCTTTTCAAAAAACTTGTTTTAGAATTGCTTTAAAAGCCACATACATGCACCATTTTGCACAGGCCACATAAGTGGCAACCTCCCCCAAACTTCAAGTAGTCTTGGAGAAGTATATATAGTCATAGTAAGATATGATTCTAGAAAAATCCATTTGCTTCTTTGAAAGAGAAAGCTGCAGGTTCTTCCCCACTCTTCAGAATCCCCCAAGTACTAGAGACTACTGTATTCCTTGCAATACTCTTGCAAGGAAAGAACTCAATGTTTAACATTCACTGTAAAGTCTTTGCTAAAGACGCAAATGATCCAGCACTTAGGTCTGCTAACACCACAAGTCACTAGTGTTTAATGGGTATTTAAACATCACCTCAACATTCCACTTATTTCAATTAAACAGTCATCTACATTGCTATTCTTTATTATTATACATAATCCTTCAAATCAGTGTTTTCCCAAGAAGGCACAAGTTACTTACTGGTGACAACTGTTCATACATGCGTGCATATGTTTAACTGCATGGACTGTTCATGTACATCTTTGCTCTTGACCACCTCCTGGTTCAGGACTCCTACTCCCTTTCCCAAGTGCCCCCAGACACAGAAAACATCCAAWGTTATAGAGGAAAAAATATCTAGTTAACATACCCTCTACCAATCATTAGCATCCAAGTGGGTTTCAACACTAAGCAGCAAAATTACAAATGAAAAATGATTTCACTTGTGCTGGCACCACATTTTATAATGCCTTAGTAGCCTGCATTCTTTTTTCGAAGCCACTTCTAAGATTCTTGGTTGCCATTTTATTATCAGCACGACAAAGTTTACAGGTAGAGGAAAAGAAAGAGCTTCATGATTAATTCTAAGGCAAGAAAGATACTATGCTGTTCACACAGAACAGAAACAAAATGAAAAGGTGAATCATGTGCACTGCCTTCCTTGCCAGACAATTGGCATCAATGGTTCTCAAAAGCAAGAGAGTTACAGTTTATATTGAATTCTAGTAGACTGAAGTCTAGTAGATTAAAGACCAGAATCAGAGGGGAGATTGACAAGAGAATGTAGCACTCTTTGCCTTCCTATGACAGACCAACATTTAAGAGAAACACCACCCATTTCATTGCATAACTTATCTTTTCATTTTGAAGTTGGACACATTAGTGTCAAATATAACAAATGCTTATGCCTGAAAGTACATTAGAAAGCTATTTGTAGCTGCTTTAATTTGAGGATCTACAATGTATTCAAGCTCTTTCCAGCCAGGCAGAAAAAGAAAGCCATGCATCTGGGAAACCTCAAGAAAACCCCAACCAAAACACAACATACAAATGCAGCATTTATAGCTAAGTATCAAATACTATTTGCCTTGTTTCTGCTGAAAAATTTGTAGAGCTAGGGGTTCTGGAGTGGGATTCTGGAGTAGGTAGTTGAAAACAAAAAAGACTTTGTAGCCAAAAATTATACTTTGTAAGTATCTGCCAGAGCTTCAGTTTTAAACTAAGCCCTAACCATGGAGGCAGGGAGGGGAGATTAGACTGAGCAGTCTGATTCTCTGCTTTATCAATAAATCCAAGACAGCACAGGAACTATGCAGCACAACATAGAAAACAGAGCATGACACTTGACATACCCCAACAATATAAAGATAAACTAGATAGGGGGATTTAAAAATCATTGTTTTTGAAGATTTTAGATCATATACAGTCAACTTGCTACATTTCAAACAGTTTCAAGTATTTTTGCTGCAGCTGGGTAGTTAAATATGGTAACTCCATTTCAGAGCTAGTKCATATAGAGTATCTACATCACTAACTTACCTTCACTGCTACCTTAAAGTGATGTGCATCAATAAAGCACTTAGTGGACTACGTACTCCAAAAGGGTATTTAGAGACTTCGGGGAAAAAGGTTCACATGAAGAGACAATTCTGACCTATGTTCATCTGTTAGTAGTCTTGGAACTCTAACAGTGATTTCTATACATACAGGCTGTCTAGGATACTATATAAGCTTTCAATTTCTAGATTAAGAAGTATTTTTATTTTAAATAGAGGAACACTTGTTTTCTCCCACCTTTCCCTCACTAGGAAAAGCAGTGTGCTGTTAATCTTATGATCCAGCTTTACTTAACTTTATTGATTTGCAGTTGCTTCCATTAAAAGAACTTTTCCAATGTAGGAATACACGAAGTTTAAAGGGTGTTTTTTTTTTTTAAACCTATATTCCAAAACCAAGTACAACAGATAAGCAGTTTTTTTAATTTTACAAACATCCAAAAAGATACACCTCACATTTAAGTGCATTTCTCAATCTYACACGCAGATTTAGACAATAAAGGCAAAAAATCTTAAGTTCATAGAACACTGACCAGCTGTCAAATGAGCATATGGTCAACCTGCAAACAAACACTATCTTGCTTTATAGTAAGTCCTCACTGGAAATTATGGGAGCCAGAATTAAAGCAGAAACATACCCAAAGCCTTTCCCAGTAGCATTACAAATCACTTACAAATAAATATTGACGTTTGCTAGACATTTAAGGAATTCTCCATGCGTTCTGTAGCCTTTCAACTGAAAAAAAAAATCTGTTTTTTGAATCCATTTGAAGTTATTTTTATTTTTAAAGCTGTAATATGAACATGTAATTCACTTTAAAGACATATTCAAAAGATTCTTCTGATCAAGACTGCTGAGACCTTTGAGCATGCTGGCCCATGCAGGAACTGTAGCAGTTTAGTTGTACAGCATGYGAAGTTAATTGAAAGAAGAGTTGCATACTAAGTACGTGTGCATGAATTGTATCTTCTTGATAAATTTATACAACTTTTAATAAACACCACTAGCAAAACTTTTTGCATTCTTTCTGTATGCAGKATCAATTTCTACAACCTGAAGTTCAGGAAAAATGCAACTCCTCCCACTAGTTTTAAGCCCAAACCACGTAGTGAATAATGAAGTTGTGTTTCCTTGTAATTTAAAATCAAATGTTGCCAGAAAGGTCATCCCTAATATTGAGATTTTTAAATTAAGATGAAAACAAATGAAATTCAAATGCATTCACATTACTATCTGAAAGTTTCTCTCATTTTTGATTAAATTAATATGAACAGTCACTATAAAGAAAGCAACAAGCATTTTTTATTTTAATACAAATAAAGTCTTCCCTCTTAATGTCTTCACATCATTTTATATATGTARCCAGTTAAGTGTTTTGCATTTAATGAGTTAGTTTCCAATTCCATGCCGTAAGAGTACCTCATACATATGCTAAATTGAGGGAAAGAATTGTTTGGGGGAAGGGAGCAAAGGAAGAACAGAAGAAAGAGTAAGCAAGCTATAAGATGATACCTACAAGTAATACAGCCACAAACTGACTGAAACAGCAAAACTGGTGACAAAAAGGTATCTGAAGATCTAAATAAAGATCAGAAAGGTTAGTAACAAGAAAAACTGGGGGGGGAAGCACATTGTTTCCTGATAACCCTCTGGAGGACAAATGAGCAGGTATGCTTTCTCCTTGCCCAAGGAAAACCTGAACTCAGAAGCAGCAGCTTCCTCACTCTCTTCAGCATTCAAGAAACGCATTACCTCAGTACTGCTGCTGAAGACACAAGCAAGCAGAAGCAACAGCCAGCAATGAAGGCAGTTATAGAAAGGGTTTAGCACTAGCATTTTTATTCAGCAAAATAAGTTTACAGAAAACATTTTCAGAGACAAGAAAAGAGTTTGAGAAATGGTTGAAGTATTTTCTCCGGGTCACCATTAAGAGCAAATCCATCAGGAGCTTATTTTGAAGCAAAGAATGAACCAGTCTGTCAAGTATTTATCCCAAGCTTCAAGTTTTCCTACATATTTCATACATCACAAATCTTGGTTTCTTCCAACAACAGGTAAGAAGGACAGGCCTAGCCTGTTTCAAGGATCCACACTTCCTCTAAGTTTAGACAGTTCAACTATTCTGAATCTCTCTCACACTAATCATTATTTACTTTTGCTGTAAAATGGTTCTCCAAGAATGCATTGACAGACTTCACAATATCAGCAGGGCATTCTGGAAACAGTTTTGTGACCTTTCATCAAATAAAGTCAAGAGTAATCTTTACCTGGAAAAACCATTACCAGAATGATTTCCCCACCTTAAGCTCCAAATTTTCTTCAGATAGTTTTCCTTAGCAGACTTCCAAGATATGACATCTCTCACATATTACCTAGCCGGCAATAGATGGAGGTTGTGAATATGGGGAATATATTAAATCAGCCTTTATATGGCACATTCAGGAGTTCCCAGAAGATACCCATTCCTCAGTGCACAATACCTATGACCCAAGAATGAACCCAGAGAAGATGCTTTGCAAAGTATGCATCAGATTTGCAACCCTTATCTATTGGGAGCACTGATACAATGACAACCATTTTGTTTAAAAAAATAATTCATGAGGTCTCTAAAACCACTTGCCTTAGAGATCAATTCATCATGATTGGCTAGATGGGCTCTGCAGTGGATACAGCTGTAGGTTCGATGACAGTTCGGCAGGTAAGCCTGGAACGTTTTTGACTTTGTCATTTTTACCATCTCTGCTGCTGGCTCCTCACTCAGCTCAGGGCTGGCACTTGAAGAATTACAACTTTGCTGAACACGCTGACAAAAGAAACACTGGAAAATGCAAGCAAAAGCCGTCGTTGTTCTGGAGTGTGTGTGGCACTTTCCACACAGACGACAGAAGAGAAACAGTCACAACCTGTAGGTGAACAGAGCAGAACAGTTAGCAGCTTTACAGCAAAGCCAGGATTAACTTGTTATTCAACTGTTTTAGATGCAAAATGAAGTGTTTAGAGCACAGCGGTCTGCCTATACTATGGTCATCTTGCTTCTGTGAAGCTGCTTGGTTCAAGTTCTGTTTCCCAAAGAAACAAGCAGTTCTGTTCTATTAGCAGATTCAAGTCAATCACATTTCTAATGAAGGAGATTCAAACAATTCCCTATGAAACAAGCACATTAAGGAGTATTCCTTAAGACACCTATACACAAAGTACTACACTGAAGAGAACTGCTTAACAGCTACAGCAGAAAGGCAGGGCATTAGAGAGTGTTAATTGTCTTTGAAATTCCACTGGTCAGTTCCAATATGGCAAGTGACAAGGCATCTTGGGAAACAYTTTCTGACCAACAATAACCAAACATCAATATTTACACCTCAGTTTTCAGCAAAAGATCTTGCTATATCACATTTGTCTTTAAGTCAAATAAGCGGCAAGATGCTGCTACCCAATTCAAATATCAGGATATCCTCCTCCCCCTCTTTCAAGCTCAGCTGAATTACACCTTTAAGTGAAGACCTTTTAACTAGTGTCCTGATCAGAGCTAATTAGATACTTCTTCACTCTACCAAAATARTCTTAATGGTTGCTACTGAAATCACAGTCAGGCAGTAAAAGCTAAATCCTATACAGAGAATACACAACTGCATTCTTAATCCTCAAAGAGCCTTTAAGAGACACTACATGCATAAACAAAACCAGCCACATCTTCCAGCTATGTTGGAAAACCAACCCTGTAAAGTTCACCTGCCTGAAAATTATAGATTCTCAGTATTTATACTAAATATCTACTGATCTGTTAAAGGCCACCAGTTACCATGCTACATGCATCAAACTAATGAGCAATCCAAACATGAAGACTGCACAGTCATTTATGTCATCAGCTATCAGGTGACTGAGAGTAGGTCAATAGCACAAGCACTGAAATGAGAGCCAATATAAAGAATTTACAGTGTCCTGATCCAGCTATTAAAGTGAGCAGGCAAAACACTTATCACAGTTGTTAACTGTATACAGTGCAGCAGTAAACTCTTTTCTAGCAATTGGATACAAGTAATACAGAGAACAGATAATGAAAGCCGCATAATTTAAAAATTAGTTGTTTCTAGGAAAAAGTCATTGTGCTTCAAAAGAAGGCTTGAGAAAGTTGTCTGTATGGCATGCCTAATGCAAGGGACAAATGCACCAAATTTCAAAATGGGTTTTTGAATCTTCAGCTTACAGGGGGAATAGCAGGGGGAAAAGACTCAGATTAAGAATTTCTTAAAGAGAATTGTAAAGGCAGTGATGAGCCACACAAGACATGTGGCAGAATATATGCAATCCAAAAGTAAAGCAGCAAGGGGAATAAGTCAAAAGTGACTGGGCTTTTTGCAAGTCAGTGAAAAGGAAAACACAGATCTGATAACATTAATATGTTTGAAATATTAACCCAATTAACATGGACAGCAGAACTCAATGATTAATATAGTCACATAAACACGTTACATTATTATAATTCTGTTATTGCCTCAAGATAAAGTACTATAAGTGCAAAGGGAATAGCGATTCCAGTGTTTGGGAAAGCAACTTACTTTTGTAGAACAGCTAGATATTAAGCTACATTTATTAAGGGGGGGCAGAAGACAAAGATGACATGAAAAAGCCCAATCTTGGAAGTTAAACATGAGATTCCCCTTTAAATCCCCTGCTTGAACACTTGTTAGAAATAAATACAGATCCTGTTTAGGTTTGAAAGCTCTGGGTCCAGTACAAACCTCACTGTCCAGACTTCAGCTAGATTTAGAAACATCACAAGTTAAAAGAAATCAGGGTTTCAAAATGAAAAACACCATGACTTTGGATCAGACCCTTTATAACTGTAACTGAAACAGGAGAGCAGTTTGTGCAAGTCTGGCAAGTTAAATGTAAGAGGAAAAAATTCTTCAAGGCATTCTGAGATGTCCCTTTTAATGCATATATTTTTGAGTCAAACTGGTCTTTTACAGACTTGATATATTGACTCGTTCAGCTACAGGAGTTAGAGCAAAACCTTCCACAGCTCTTGACAAAACTATTTGCTTTTCCTTTGTTCAAGGAGAGGGTGATTCTAAGTGTTTGTTATACATTGTAATGAAGAAAATACACACAACTTGTTTCTTTATGATGTTAAAAGTCAAGCTTCAAAACACAAAGCACTTTAAACTTGCAATCAGAGCTCTAGTAAAGCTGAGCAAGTCCAATTTCACTTCTGTCTGACAGTTACAAGCAGTAGCTGTTTCTGTAGGTCCTGTTCAGGATTYTGTGGAAAGCAGGGTATCTGGCAAGATCTGAGGCAGCTGCTTATTTATACTCAGACAATAACATAGTTTATGCTTTAGTCATGGAAGTCACAGCTAGTTTTCCTGAAGATCTAAGGAATTCTAAAGAGACTGCATAATTAAGTGTAAGAACAAGTGTACAAGCTGCTGTCTAACCATTTCTAAATTAGTGTCCAGATACCGTTTTGGATACTTAGATTTGTACCTATTAGTCTAGAAGAAACACAAACTTTTGGGAAGTACTAATAACTGTATTCACTGTAAACCTGCAAAGCCACAAGAAGACCTGAACAAATCATTTCAGCTTTCTCATAATGGTTTTAAAACCACGTCATAAGCACTACATACTATGTGGGTCCCCCCCCTCCCCCACCGCAGCCATAAAACAGATCAACTTCAAAATAACCCATTTGTTTTTAAAACACCTTCTGTAGAAGTATTCTCATTTCCAATCAGGGAGCTATCGAACTGAGGAGAAAAAAATAAAATAAAACCACACACACTTCAGGATCAGCAAGAAACTCTCGTAGACCTTCGGAGAACGCGTTTCCTAACATATTAGGAGGGACAAATCAGAAGCCGAAGGTCCTTTTTCAGCAGATAACAGCGACGGGTTCCAGCCGGGTGCTCGCAGCCCGCTCCAACGCGCGAGGGCCTCCCGGCCTCGCCGGGGCCTCCCCGCGGCATGACGTCACGGGGCGGCGCAGCCAATGGCGCGGCAGGGGCCGGCCCGCGCGGCTCCCGGATGTGTAAACAAACAGCGCGGGGAGCGTGGCGGGGAGGTGCGGGCGGTCCGCGCCCGCGCAGCCCGCGCCGCCGCTGCGACCCGCGAGTTTTCCCGGCCCTTAAGAAACACACAGGCAAATCAGAACTGTTAGTGAAGGTAAGCAAGCTTGCATAATTCAGTCCGTTGAATGAATCAGGTACCGAGCACCTGCCAAAAAAGCAACTCCCTGGTCTGCAAGGGGGTTTTCACACCGCTGCTCGTAGATCGCCGTACGAATCACACCAGCTGATAGAGGGAAAACAAAAACAAACAAACCACCAAAACCACATCCTCCCTCATGCTCCCTGGCTCAAAAAAAATAGATCACACAAGCAAGAGTCTTCGTCTAGCTCCAGAAAGCTAGACAAAGCCTATATACACACTCGCAATAAGCTATGATTTGATTACTTTAGGAAAATCCTAACAAAGTTAGTCTAATTGTGAGACGAGCATACTGGAGCATCATTTTCGCTTTAGATAGTAGAAGTACAAGTAACAGCAACAAAACGCAAAGAGAAAGCTACCGGCAAAGGCCGATCTTAGTCTCCCCACTGAAAGGGGCACGCTGTTCAGCACACGTTTAAGCACTCTTCCCGTGMGCCAGGGCACAAAGGCGGTGACGCCGTGCCTTTCCTCTCCCACTTGCAACAGTATCTGCAGGACAACGGCTTGCTTTCACCAAAACGCCGGGAAGCAGCTGGGAAAAGCGCCGTGCGCGGCCGCCCAAATACAGACTAACTCTTCCAGCTCCCTCACTCCGTCCCCGGCAAAATCCAGGTAGGGATCCGCCACAGCACTCGCCGGGCCCTCACACAGGCGCCCCGGGGGAAGGGGGCCCCGGCCGCAAGAGGGAGGGAGAAGGGGGAACCCATCGATCTCCGTCAAGCTGAGCTCAGCCTCGGCCCCCCCCCAATTATGTAAACCATCACAGTCCGCCCTGTAATAAGGAGGCTACAAGCAAGCAGGCAGCGCTGCCGTCATTTCCAGGCGCTATAAATAGAGCCCAAGCCCTCCTCCCGCCAGCAAAGTTGCCTTCGCGGCCCCCCGCCCTATGCACGCAGGAAACCGCGGCACCCCGCCGACCAGGGGGTGCGACACGGGGCTCCCCCCGGAGCAGCACTCCTCCCTGCTTCTCCCATCACCTCTGTTCCCCCCCCCAAAAAAAAAAAACCCACACACAACAGCGGGAGAGGGGCCGGCTCCCTACGTGCACCGGGTACTCACCGCTGCGCCGGCTCCGCTCCGCAGCCCGGACTCCGTGCAGTGGCGCACCTCCAGACCCCTCTCCCTCAGGGGGCAAGGGCGGAGGGGGGGGGCAAAAAAAAAAAGTCCTCACACGGCCGCCAGCGCAAGAGGGACGGTGCTCGGGGAGGGCGCTAGCAGCACCAGCCGCTCATCCTCAGGCCGGGACCGGCCCCGGGTGCATTCAACGAGGGAACAGCGAAAAAAATAAAGGGGGGGGGCTTTCTTCGCTTCGAAAATGCCTTCTTAGCGGCGGCAGCCAGAAGCCACGGGTCATAAGCGGAGCCGGGGGCTGGGCGCGTATCTCCTCCCCTCAGGGCCGAGAGGCGGCCGAGGCATCCTGCCGCGCCGCTGCGCGCCCGCCGCCGCCTTTGTTTTGTTTTCCTCGGGCTCGCTGGCTGCGGCGGCCGTTAAACCTGCTCCGAGCGTCGGCGGCAGCCAATCACCGCGCGCGCGCGCGCCCTGGCGCCCGCCCCGCCTCCCCGGCCCCGCCCCCAGGGGCGGGGGAAGGAGCGACGGCCGTTGCCGAGGGCGSGCGGCGTTCCGTTCCTCCCCCCCCCCAACACGCCTTTGTGAAGGAGGAGCGCGGGGGCGGAGCGCGCGCGCGCCGCGGCTTTGTTCCCCCCCCCGCCAACCGCTCTCCGCGGACCGTTGCGCGGGGAGCGGGCGCGCGGTCTCAGGCGCGTGCAGCCCCTCCCCTTCCCTCCCCCCCCCCTCCCGGGCGCGCGGCGCCTCTGCCTTCAGAGCGGCGAGGCGGGAAGCGGCGCCCGCCCGCGCCTTCCCCGCGCCGCCTCCGTTGAGGCGAGGCACGGCACGGCGCGGCCGCCCGCTGGGAGGGCAGGGGGAGCGGGCGGC
The DNA here is from genome assembly GCF_003343035.1 of Apteryx rowi. Classification (NCBI taxonomy): domain Eukaryota; kingdom Metazoa; phylum Chordata; class Aves; order Apterygiformes; family Apterygidae; genus Apteryx; species Apteryx rowi. Next base: position 805,535 of record NW_020451238.1, on the reverse strand, counting down.
GAGGCCTACCTCCGGGGGCACCAGGAAGCCCGGCCACAGCCGACTCTCAGGGAAGAAAAGCCGCACAAAGGGGGGAAATAAAACGTTCGCGAGGTAAACTCTGCGGCCACAGCAGCCGGCGGCGTTTAGACACCCTTCTCAGTTACAGGTTTCAGCCCTGGGTATTTTCAGAGTGGTTTTAAAGTGAAAGTGGTGTAATACGCAGTATAAGATTGCACAGGCTTTCGTCTGACGCCAAAACGTATTAATCTTTCTTATTTCTTTGCTGAGAGTAAGTAAAAATGACACAGGTCTGTTAAAAGTTCAGTGCTGTTGAAAAATCATTAAGAAATAATGCCCTGTTGGAGATTGAAGATAAGTAAAAATGGGTCACTGAGAGCACTTTTGCATCTTGAAAGGGAGTTTCGGGAAGAGCCTCTTGCTTATGAAGAAAAAACATGGAAGTTTTAAGGTATAAAAATGTAATATTGAAGACTTAGGACACTGGAACATGAAAGTAGACTCATACATATTCTGAAGCATCCATGGTCTTTAAGCACTGATCTTGTTTTCCTTTGAAAAATAAATAAAAGCTTGCCCCTAATATATTTTGGCTTTACTCCCCTATTTCCACAGGCAAAGAACATAGAGATAGGAACTGTGAGCAGAAGACTGAGAAAGTGCTCATTTGTACCTTGGAGAAGGGCTCTTTTGTTGTGCTACATAGTACAGCATCAATAAAAATATTTCTTCACTTCTTTCTTGTCAGTACTGACGTATATCTTTTTCAAATCCTTATAATCTTTTTTTTTTTTTTTGACCCAAGGGGCTTTGGTTCTTTGCAGAATCAATCTTATTAGAGAAATAGAATCCATTACAATTCAGCTAGTGGCTGTAATCAGTAAAGCATGTGCTAGATTTTATTCTGCATATCAAATTTTTAATATACATATAATTCATGTAGCTGTGCATTCTTTTTGTTATAAGCTTCCACCTTCTTAATGGTAAATTAATGGCTATTTTTGAGTAATAGTAAAAAAAAAAAGTCACATTTGCACAAGGAAACCAACATCTGTGAGAGTATTTCCAGTAGGGTTTTTACCCTACTGAATTTTCCCATCATTTCTCTGTCTCCATTGTTGGTAACTGTAGTGTTGTAGAAAGGACAAAGGTGGAATCCATCTGACTTCAGAGTGCACCAAATCAAGCTTCCTAATCTAGTTGCCACAGGTGAGTTAGACAAAACGGAATGGAGAAAGAGGCAGGGATGCAGCGTAATTTAGCAAAGAAATTACATTGTATCTGATAAAGTCCAGAAAGTACATAAATCCTGTGTTTCTTTTTAAATAAATTTCATCTAGTTAAAAATTATCCCATGAACGGCTTTTACAGATTTTTAACAAGCTATTTCTTATACTTCATTTTGAAGGGCCTATTACTAATCTCTGTTGACAAGATAGATTTCTTAGTCCATTCTTGTTTCTCTAGCGAAAGGATACCTGACTAGATGGACAGCTGTTGTCATCTAGTATGGCTGATCCTATACATTACTCCTTCAGCCAGGTGCCAAAGAAGTTTTGGTACAGTTGTCTAAAGAATACTCCTGCATGTATTGTTCAGAAGCAACTTCCTAAGCCTTTTAATAACAGTTAGCATTTACATTGTATTTTATGGGTTTTAAGGACTGTACCACAGTATGTTTACCATAGTTCCAACTTTTGCCCTCTTCTTGCAGCTTGGGAAAGAGGCATATTGAGCACTTAGCAGAAAGTCGCACAATAAGAACAGTATTGATCTCTGAAGGTGGTCCTCTCCAACCCTCATTCGCTGCAAGCCAGTGGGTGAACTGGAAGGTGTTGAGAGCGTGGTTTAAGTGCTTCTGTCATCCATAGGTTGAGACGCTTTGCCATTAAAAAGGCTTATTGCGATGAATGGCTTTTACTGGGGCGGGGAGGTCTTCTCGCTCATTCTCACACCTAATTATAAGGACTAGAAGGGGAGTAGTCAGTCCACATAAGCCATGACTGACACCTCATTGGTTTACTGAAACCARTGGCAAAGCTCCCATCACAATACACAGCCCCTGAGCTTCAAAGGCAATGATCTCACATGTGAACAGTCCCCTCCAGTGACCATAACTTCAAAGGGTCCTGATTTTGAAATGAGACAAGTACCTCTCCCACTCTCAAAGTCTTGCTGACGCTCTGGTTCAACAGTGATTCAAAGGAAGGCGTGCAAATATTGAATCACTAGCACTGTTGTATGTGCTTTTCTACAGATGTGAATGCAAGTATCTGGTTTCTCTCTCCTATTTACCTCAAGACATGCTGTGATCCTGGTTTAGGTGTTAGGAACTGAGCAGATTACACAGAAACAGGAATCACATGAGGAATAAAAAATAGCAGCAGTCCAGTCCTGAATATAGAAGTAGCTCTCCTTTTGAGTGATGACATGATGGACAAGGAGGAGAAGAAAGTGTCAGTCATTCAGTGGGGACAGCAAAGGATCCTGAAAGCAGAACAATGTTTCCATTATTTTAACACAAGCTCTGCTTCTCCACTGAAAGATCCAAATGACAAGGACACTAAGGGTTTCTGTCTCTTTGCTATTTGTTTCCCTAGTAACAAATACACAAGCTGCACTGTTAGAATACCATCCTTTTCTCTTTCTTTTTTTTTAAGATAAAGACATGTCTAAGGATGCATTCAGTGCTTTCAGTAGCAGGTTAAGGTTGCTTTTACAAATGAACCTCTGATACAGCATCATGTACTTGAAAGTGCTGTTTGTAGTCCGCTGAGATACTGAAATAAAACAAAAAGTGTGGGTGTGGGGGAAGAGATGACATGCTTGAATCTAAATTTCTATCCTGTTTGGCTTACAGGGTAGAGTCTGCCTCTTGCAGTGGCACTCTGATCTTGATTAGCAAAGCAGGTGTCATACTATTACTACTAAATCATGTGTAGTGTCCTAACTGTACCACAACCATATCATCATTAGTAATATAATGTGCGTCATTTTAATGATACATACTGATTTTAACAGTCCAACAACTCTTGCCTATGTTTTTGTTGCGGGCTCTGCATCATTAAACTTCTGTTTAAATATAATTTTATTGTAGGAAAGGATTTTATTGTTTCTTACTAGGATTCTAATCAGCAAAGAAGGATATAGTCTGTAGTTCTGGAATTCATTGGGTTACAGTAGTTGGAGAGATGGCATACAATCATTACGTGTCTTTGTGGTTTAGCACTTCAGAAATAGAACTAGTAGGTGAATTGTATCCAAAAACTTAAAAAAAATTCTGAAAACAGGACTGAAACTAAAAACCTGACAGGTAGAGGCAGAAAGGAACATTAAAGGCAACTAACCTGAAAAAGGCAGAATATCAAGATTTTTCCCTCCTTTGCTTTCTTAGCATATATTAAGTCTCAAAGGTTTGGAGACTTGAACCAATTTTTTTAAAAAAGCAATTAATATTAGAATTATCCAGCTCTGTGTTCTTTGTTTTAGTTGAAAGAAGACTGCTGAAAGAGGGAGAAAGATATTTGAATTGCTATTGCTGCTGGAGAAAATGAATGAAAAAGAAGTCTTCAGTGGATCAGGGAATATCAGGTGATGTGATCATCCATCCTGAAATACTTTGAAGTCTCAAGCTATTCTCGAATGGAGAATAGGCAGAGGAATTTGTTTGAGGGCTATGAATCAAACAAAACTGTATAATGATTTTTATATAGGAACAGATGTGGACATTGCTCATATACATATAAACATATACATATACATGGATGTGAGGTGGGGAAAAGTCCATATCACCCAACCTTAGATAGCTAATTTGGGACTGTATGTATTTTCTTTAGTCAGTGGGCTGAAACACACTTCTAAGAGGTGATGTGTTGTGCACAAACTGTTCTTTTTTCCCAGCCGTCTTTTTTTCCCCACCATTAAGTGCTACTTTTATCTCTTGTGTGATTAGCAAAATACGAAAAGCAGATGTTAACTAAACTTTTCTTATATTTAGACTTACAGTTATACCAGTATCTTACCAAAAGCAGAGAAGTTCACCGGGGAATTAGCCAGCTTACAAGCCTTGCAAGCTTCAGCACATCTTTGTAGTTAGCTGAAATTTACTTTATCATTTTTTTTTCCAGAATTTGGTTTTATAACCAAATTTGGTTTTATATTTATAAATATCTACTTTCAAYAGGAAAATCTAGACCTTTCATTGCATGGTAACAGTAGTAAGAGCTTATAAGAATTCATTTTTTGTTACATACTCCTTTTGGTCTTTAAACAAAAATATAAAACCAGCAAAAAGAATCTTCTGTTTTTTTGATACAAGCACAGTAATGAAGTTGTGTTCAGAGGAATAGGTGGCAGCCGTATTTTTTCCTGAAAACTGATTCTTGTACTAACCAAGCTTTGGAGAGAAAGAGATACTCGATCCATGAAGTTCTGACTGTCCTCAAAAGCAAAGGCAGCCTCAGGGACTGCGAGCAGCTACTTGTGGAGTTCATTGAGTGGGGAAACCCTGCAACTGGTTATCTCTGCTTTTCCTGCTAGCTTGTATTGGATATGCAGAAAGTCTTTCAAGAGGCTTTAGAATAAAACAGACAATTGCAGTGTGTGCATACGCGTGCATGTGTCTGTATCTATATACAATTATCAACTACTGTTTTTCTAATGGAAGAATTTAAAGCAATGATCCTTTTGTGTATATATCCACACAGTCTTATATGAATTACAACCTCTGGAACTGTAGGATTCACAGACCAGAATCCAAAGGTTAGATACAATAGAAATGAAGTCCTAAAATTGGGGACACAAGTGTTTTGACTCATTCTAGTATGCTTTGTAGTGCTACAAAATAAGACTGTGGGCCAAAAGAACAGTGCTTATATGTATAAATTGGAAGGTCTTTCTATTTTAATTAACAGTGTAGATTTGGCCAGTTGTTGAGGCTGAGCATTATAACTCTCAGTCCTGACTTTGAAATTCTGAATCTTACTGCCTATGCTCAGTTTGCCTCAGGTTTCTCTTTCCGTGAAACAAGGATAAGCATTTTATCTATCAAATACAGACTTGTTTTGATAATTAATGTTGTCAAAGCATACTAGAGATGGAAAGCAGTACGAAAATGGTAGGCATTCTTAATATTTCTAAGGCATTCTTAACATTTCTTTATAGCCTGTTTCAGAATTTAGTATTTGGATTTAATTTCTTACTATGAAAGCACATTTGTATAAATGACTGGACTGGACAAAACTGGTCAGTGAACTAGACCCTATGCTCAGCAGTTGTCTGATTTTCTCCTCATCTCTGAAAGAGTAGCAATTACTTTAGCCTATCCCAAGCTGCTCTGGGGGTCTAGATCATATCTAAAGGCTGAAAAGACAGAGCTATTCCAAACCTCTGATAGCGCCTGGGTAATTCTGAATGTGGAAGAGGCTGGGCTGTACCTCCAGTGACATACCCTAAAAACAGACAAGAAGCAGACCGCTCTTCACCATCRTGAGACTGGAAATGGCATAATCAGTTTTGCAGCTACTCACTCACATTTGGATCTCAATGAAGCATGCAAACAGGAGGGGCAGTACAATAAACCAGTACCCCAACATACGCAAACTAATTGCACTTTATCAGGACCATAGCATTTTAAAGCACAAAAGCAGATGCTGGCATGTATTGTCTGTATTAAACAATGAAGAAAGCAGAAGTCATATCTCTGTAATGCAAAAGGAAAAAGTAGTAGAAAAAAAGAACTACACAAGTTATTCCATGTAGGCATACATACTATAAGATCCACCTTTAGGTAGGACTGTCATCTCTCCTTCCTGCAGCTACTGCCTCCTTGGTTTATGTTGGCCAACTATTGCTTATCTGAGAAGTTAAACCTGTGCTTTGTGAGCTGTGGAAAAGCAAAGATTCATTTTCTGTTGATACATGTTTTGTATAAACACACTCTGCATATGCTTGCCTACATATGCAAACAGTTGGCTAAAGGCAGGGATTCAAGCTTTTTCTGTTTTTGGTTTGTTTATCAGAGAGATGTGTTTCTCATCTTAAAACCTAGCCTTGTATTTCCATCTTCACCTAATCCTGTCCAGGTTAGGGAATCTCAGTACAAGCATATTCTATAATTTCACAGGTAAATAGGGTCAGAAGGATCACTGTAAGCATGTGGCACCATTTCCTGTATGATAGAAGCCATGTGACTGTCCATATGACTTGTCATTTAAACCAGAGAATCCCTTAGAAAAACATCTAAAACACCCTGTCTCAGTTTACAAATTGTTAATTCCTTGTAGGATGTTTCAGTGGTTAATTACCCTCATTGTTAAAGATGTACATCTTATTTCTCCTTTGAATGTCTTTAGTTTTATCTTTCAGCTGTTATAGCTGTTTCTTCCTTCATCTGTAAGGCTGAAGAGACAACAGACACATGAGCAAGTCACTGACTTGGTTAATAGCCTTTTATAAAGTACATTTTTCAATTTCTAAATTGTTTCTACAACTCTTCTCAGATCCTTCTCCAAGTTATGAAATGATTTATTGAATTGCGGATTCTAGTAGTGATTTTATCTCTGCCATACCATTCCTATTCCTGTTTAGACAATTTGAGGATCATGTTAATCTGTTTGGCTAATTGTCAAGTGTTCAACTGATTCGTTGCTATAATCTCCAGTGGCATTTCAGTATTGCTTTTCCCACTTCAAGAACATGATTACTTTCCTATTCCTACCTTCCTTTCTAAGCAACCAGATTTGCAAAGTTTAAAGCCCAGAGAGGGCTTATAGAGAGGGAAATGCAATCTTGAAGAGTCTGTTACCCTCCCTGAATTACAAATAGCATTTCAGACACATCAGAGATGCCAAGTTGATTTTTTTTTTAAGTTGTAACACCATCTTTACTAATTTACTACATACATATACCAAAATATGTCTAATAGCTTAAATGGGAATTAGATTTGAAAAACACCAGTGTTTACATGAATATAAACAAAATGGACTTTTGGGAAGAGATAATATGCTAACCAGTCTAATGAAAATGTTAGGCCATCCCACAGACCCTGTCTTATATATGTCTTTAGACAATGATAGCTTATACAATGCTAAGAAAAGTTATTTCTATTACCATTACCCAACAGCCCCACTGCAGCTGTTTTAATATAGTTAGCTGTTTGAAGAAGCAATGTTAGAAAGATAAAATGAGTGCTACAGGAGATGTTTAACTTCTGTCTTTTCTATAAACAGTATCATTATGCAGATTATGTGTTATATAAACACATCCATTCTTAGGTTGAAAAAAACGGAGGTGTGACTGGCCTGTTCGTACGTGCACTGAAACTTTAATGAAGACTTCTGCTACTGAGAATTTTGTTATATGGGGAAAGCAAAACAAAAGTTATCTAACTTACTGGAAAAACATTTTTTGCTTGTTTTCTCTTGCACTTATCCAGACATACTGTACAAGTCTAAACCTTGGCTATATTCAAGAGGTGTCTCTTGTCAATAATGACCAACAGTTGATCTGGATTTCTTTAGAATTTAATCAGAATATATGTTTCCTTAGTGAAGCTAAAGGCTATACACTAGAAAAACATAGGAGGGTTGACATCCTAGGCTTGCTAGCCCACTGTTGACAGGGCAAAATGAAACAGGGCAGGGCAACACTTTAAGGCATCACATTATTTTCTAGAGTTAGAAGGAAGGCATATTTTATTAAAGAGCTTGGTCTTTTTCCTAGTGTAGAGATGACTATACAAAGTGAAAAGCAATGTTGGCCAAGGAAATGTTCTTATTTGGAGAAAGACAAAAATAAAAGCTTTTATTGTAATTAATATGAGTCCAGCATAACTTTGAAGCTGAAACTGGTGAAGGGAAAAGCAGTAACAAGAAGAAAACAAATGCGCTGGAACTGTCAGAACACAGAATTGTACATTATAACTTGATATTGCAGGCAGACCTGACTGACAAATTCTTCTTAATAACCTTTTGTCTAAAAAGTGTCTAAAAAGATTGACAGAGGGAGAATTCACACAGCAACCTTTCTCTTCCTGCTCACTGGGATTTTTACTCTATTAAATTCACTGTGGTAGCTGCTAGAGCTGCCTCTGCTGTTTGTCACTTATATTGACCCACCTGATTCTGTCAGATTAATCCAAATGCCTTATTTGCCACCCTGTTCTTTTTTCTCTCCCCTCTATCTTTCCTTCTCCTTTTCCTCAACTCACTTAATTTTATAAACCCYTGGAGAATACAACTGAGTCCAAAAACTATCTTAATTTACAGATTCAGGAAAGAAGCATCACTGATTTTTAGTTTTCTTGATCAAAGCTGCAGGTGTTTAATTTGTGGGACAGAATGATTTATATATGAATTATATATCCTAACTTCCAAATATTTTTCTGTCTTTTGCTTTTGCCAGTGCCATATCAGTAACTGTAAATGAGAAGCGAATACTCCTCTCAAAGCTGCTGATACTGCAGAAAGATCCAGCGAGACAAAGTAGCATGTAATATTTTCTTTAACTGGCAGGTTGGGCCTGGTATTGTACTGGCTCCATCTTGTGGCTGAACCTGTAAAGAATTTTTGGTAATCTTAACTTGTTAAAATGATCCTTACAGAAATATTGATAAATAAATGTGTAAACTTCCTTTATAACTTTTAAAACAAATGAGTTGACCATTTCTGGTACTAGGCAATAGTGAGACCAGTTAAAGACAAGATTAGTGCAAGCAAGCGTTACCTATTTCCCTGTATAGCACTACCAGTGATAGTATTTGATTACATCTGTCTTTGTTCCTGTTAGAGGAGCCTCAGCTAGGCATAGCGAGAACAAGTATCTGTCAACACTTTTGAACTCCAGCCTGCAATAATGTTGCTGTTCAAGACTGAACTTGATGTGCCTACTAAAGTAACCTGCTGCTTAACTTAACTCTGAATCTATGCTTATGTTTTGGTAGGAAGTTTAGGCAAAATTCTTTATTTTAGCCATTTTTTTTTGCTTCTCTAGAACTCATTTTTTTCAGGTGGCTGTCACTGAATAAAATGTTAGTATTTGAATAGAAAAAAAAGTAAGCAGATACCTTTCAACCAGCTTCTTGGTTGTAAAGCTCTTTCTGCCATCCCTGCACTCTAAGAAGTATATTCAGTAACTGCCCCAGTTGAAATGCTTGACCRCCCAAGCCAGGAGATCAGCACAGGAAAGGACAAAAGGTGCTGCGGAAATTACAGAAGCTCGCCAGTATCTGGAGTCATTGAGCAYGGAGCTTGGCAAGCCCCTGTTCATATCCCAGTTATGGAAGTTCATATTTAGGAGTATAGCACAACCATGTATTTTCTTCAGACTGCAAAAAAGTAAGTAGTTCGCTCTTAGCTCCTTTCAGTGTTGGCAGCAGGAAGGCAGGGAGCTGACATGGTATGCCAGATTTGCTCTTCTGTTGCATATCAGCATGTATATTATTGGCCAGAGCTTCTAAGGTCACATTAGAAATTGCATTCACCTGTCTTTAAAAATCTTATCAGAGATACAGGATTGCAGAGATCAAGAGAATACAGTTCGTGTTTCCAGAAACCGGTACGGAGTTGGTTGCTGGGTACATAACAGGACTAGACTAGCTGTCACATGTATTTTGGYAGTCCTAATATCAAAGACCTATCCCTGATCCATATGACATGGAAACAAAGTGCCTGTTTCCAAGAAGCAGCAAGATCCCGGCAAAATATGCCTGGCCATAATAGTCTTTCCTAATCGTCATGTACAGTATTCACAATATCCAAAAGCAAGCAACAAAGCAGTCTTACCTTGTAATGTTATTGCCAAGCTGGAGCATATTCTGTATCTAGAATTCTGTTTTATATCCCCTGCAGATATGCTCAAAAATCTCTGAAAATACATCCAAGTTTGCAATGATTGGCACATAATGAGTTAATAGTACTGAAGTCTCATTCCTTCTGCTGTACATCATATGCATTGCATAAATCAAATTTGCTCATTGCTGCACTGCAGTTTTATGGAGAATTCCTTGCAAGATTTTGTACCAAGAAAAAATATTTACATTAATTAAATATGTTGCTTGGTCAGAAGGCACTATGCACAGAGCACACACTGAACTGTGTACTTTGCAGTACATCTACTGAACACTTATTTTGTTCTGCTCTGGTGGTTACATGTTTGTCAACATGTTTTCCGAGTCTGGCACAGTCACCAGTTGAGCACAGTGAGGCAGCCCAGGGAAGGACAGGAGAGAAATGGGGTGACCTGGCTCTCGCAGAGGGGGCGCTATCTTTCTTCTCAACCACAGCATGGTTAACGTTTCAAACAACTGGAACAAGGATGAGAGGAAGCTATAAAACTGTAAAAGGCTATCTATCTCATATGTGCTCAAGATAGCAGCATTCAGCACTAAGCATAAAAATTACTAGGCATATGTCRTGGATGCAATAGCAATTACTTAAAATAAAAGCAGAGGTAATGCTGCTTCATATTCCACAGTGCCCCTGGGTAGAAGGTTGACTGATAATACAGGGAAGAAATGCAAATATTGCAATGCTATCTCAGTCAGTCTCCTGAGTTTTGGAGAGGTTGGTGCTCAGGTGTCTTTTAGCCACACAGTCTGTGGGTCACAATCATCATCTTTTTCTGCATCAGTGTATTCGAAAAAAAGTATGTGTCAATGTTGGCATACCATACAAAATCACTGTCTGCATGCTCTTTGCTGTCTTGAAATCCATTTTCCATCTACTGCACTCCCAGGTACCCTAGCCACATCTCTATTCAGACATCCTTTTCTGAAAGCCTTAAAGAATACCCAAATTCCAGTGCCTCATCTCTGGGGCATCTCAAATCTTTAGCCTCTTTAAAATGTAAAACCACCAAGGACATCTTTATGGCTCAGTGAGACACGGGACAGGACTGGACCAAACTGGCTGCTCTGGCTGGAGCAYAGAAATGCAAGTCATTTAACTCAAATTTAATCAGGAAGGTGGCATCTGCTCTTTTGTCAGCCCAAAGAATTATACAGTAAATGGAATAGCTTTGCACACTGCTCAGAGCATAAAGCAGTGCATAAAAACCATTCAAAGCTGCCAGAATAACTGCCAGAACCAACAACATCGCAGAACATTAGTATCCAGAAACTTCCTACAAGAGACATTTTCTGCTGCTACAAACAAGACTTTGCAATCCCTTGGATATCATTACAAGCGACAAATCAAGTCACATATACACAGGGATTTGAAAAACACTGCAACAGTTTAGTAAATTTAATCTTTTTCTATAATCAAACCACTGTTCTGTTTTCTCTCAATTTTTTCCCCAAACCCCTGCTTTATCTTGAACTTGTTCTTTAGATACTTAATGTCAGTATGTATGAAGAGGGGGAATGGGTATAGCGATATGAAGAATAGATTGTGCAAAATTTGACAACCATAACTAGAATAATAATATCCATTAATATTTATATTAAGGAAGTACCCAGGGCTTCACCTTGCCTCTGTTCCTCATTCCCCAACATAGTGTTGTGCTTTATTTATAGGTGGTTGGATTTGTTTAGACCCACATCAAAAACTGCAAAAAGGGAGAATGATCAAATCAATCTCCACCCAACAAAAGTTTCTTTTGACTTCATCATTTTTATTGCTTTGACCGGTCCTACTGCATACATACTGAGTGCACTCAGGCTGCTTCTAAAAAAAACACAACATAAATCTTTCCCCAACAGTTTCAGTGCCATGTTCCTGCCCTAAACCGTTGCCAGGCTAGCACCTGATAACCATTGGAAGGATAATTCTAGCGAATTTACATTTTTTTGCAGAAAACTGGGTATTATTTTAAATTTTGCTCTTTAATCTCCATATTCAATGGTCATGCACCAAGGTTTTTATTTATATAAATGATAGTCATGGCAACTTTCCACCAGCAGATGGCATGACTACAGGGTCATAATCTAAATAGTTCTAGATTTACTGAAATATTCAGGAGAACTGTTAAGCACACAGGTCTAAGCTATAGTTGTTTTCCCTTTAACAGCTATTATTTGGATTTTTATAGAGGCAAAGATTCTAGTGAGATGTCAATAAAAAGTATCATTACATACTTACTTGGGCCAATTTTATCTGTTCTTTTTGTTCTTTGAAGACTATGTGACCCCGTTGCTGAAAAAATTTGACCTGATGGCAAAATTAATAGTGAATGTCACACAAAATAGCTTTCTGTTTCTAGAYTATACATTGTCCATCTGTGTGAAATCTAGTTCTGGAAAAGCAGAAGAATGAAAGCTTCGCCCACAAGCAAGAACGGCACAAGCTACGGCAGCGTGCTTTTCTCTACTGTGCTCTACCCAGGTACCTTTGTGATGATGCCAGCAAGGGCAGCCTGCGCAGCACGGAGGGGGCTTTACTGTTTGCATGCCTGCGGTAGCTAAAAGCTTCATACAGATGTAAATGACATTCTCATTCAACATCTTCCAATCAAAACAGAAAAAAGGATGTTATGAGGGGTAATATCCTGTATAGCATAAAGGCCAATGTGAATGATGTACAGGTGAATACAGAAGTGAAGGGTAAAATCCATTCCTAAATCTATGACCTTATCAGTTACTTTGTTTCTGGAGACCTGCAAAAATCAGCAGTGTGAAGCATAAGCAAGTGAGAACTAAAGATTTTCATYCTCCTCCTTCTCCTTGAGTAGGTCTTCTGCAGTCCTGTGGGAGTCCGGGTCACTGTATTTCTACTGCTGTCAGCTGGTTGGACCCAGTGACCTTCAGAGGTTCCTTCCAACCTGAACTAATCTATGGTTACCTGTGTTGGCTGGACTAGCATTTGACAAAAGTTAGAATAGAATTGCAAAGAACTGCAAAAAGATCTCATGATACTTAGTGGCTAGGCCATAAAAAGGCAAATAAAAGTCTAAGCAGACCTATTCATTAGACCTATTCAATATGAAAATATCACCTCTGAGCCACCAAACTATACAGATCCAAGAAATATTCTGGAGAAGCATAACTATGCTTGCCTTATTCTTCCTGGGCATCCATGGCCAGCCACTGTCCCTATTGGATTGCCCATTCTCTATTTAAGGCCAGGCATTAATCCGACCCTAGGATAACCTTTAGGCCCTTCCAATGTAAGGGACTACAGGAAATTAACTGATTACAGAGGACAACAAATGAAAAAAGGGAAAATTAGGGAAAGGGAATACCAGGTAGAGCACCTCTGACAGTGCCATTGCTCCTGAAGGAGAGAGGGTATTGGGTTAAGTGAACCCAAGGTTGACTTTGTTGTAGCAGGGTCGACCTAATAAACCACGTGCCACTGGAAAACCCCATCTCCCTCGGTAGCATCCTCACTGCTGCTAACTACTGAGCCCTGCAAGCTGAGAGCCCCTGGTTTAGTTGTAAGATGCAGGAAGTGTGTTTACAGGAAGGCTCAAGTTGGGTTTACATATCTGTTTTCCTCAGGCTTTCTAAATATTAGCTAGCTATTCACTGTATAAGTAGGTGCAAAGAGTATACAGATATATTTATTATCCCTGACAGGCCATACAGAGCGTTTGTCATTTTTACTAGTTTATTTGAAAGACTGTTTTGTTCTAAAGACATTCCAGGGCATGGAAGGGTGCACTGAGAAAGAAAAGCAAATAATTTACTTCCCCTCCTCCAAATACAAGTACAGTTAGCAGGCAAGAGCAAAGCAGGTTCACTGAAATGCACTTACACTTCTTTTCACAGTGAAAATTACTAGGTGTTCAAGTGATTCATACCTTTAAGTAAAAACAAAATATATATATGCAGAATTTCAATGCTTTAACAGAAAAATGTCATCATGAAGCCATTCCCAGTGTAAATGAATGCCAAGGCAATACTTGAATATTATGAATAAGCACATTTAGAGCTGAAATGGACTCTCCTGGTTAATTAATTGCTATCTTTGTTCAAGGAGGTGTGTGGCAGTTTGCAGATAGGAGTATTTATACAAGAAATGCCACAATCCTCACTGTTGCTGCCCACCTCTCTACCCACAAAAACTGCCTGGGTTATAATCAGCACCTTCAGACAATCTCTTTTCCACACAAGGATTTTATTCATTCAAGGGCATTACTTTTATTTGCTTTTGAGACATGTTTTGTTTTCTAGTACCTGTTTGTTCATTTTCTTTGTCAGGCATTCCATTCAATAGCAAGCATGAGCATGACAGCATTTTTTGCTGAAAAAGGTTGTGGTTGTTTTGAGTGTATTTATTTTTTTAACTAAATGTTTAGCTTAATATGCTTACTGTAAATAAACTCAATTACCCCTTCTTAAGGTAAAAGGCTACAAGCTACTGTGTCACAGCTCCTGCTTTGCGAAACAGTTTGATACATTTTATGTGGAACTGCTTCCAGAGAAATGTTTCCACAGAGTAAATATCTGCCTCTTAATTCACTTAAATACCTTAAAAACCAATCAGGCTCCCTATGACTATATATAACAGTTGCAGGGAAACAAACTCAAAGGGAAGAATAAGGCGAGGAATTGCAGGAATAGTTGAAAGCTGAGGAGCAGAAATGCTGTCATACCCAGTTTGAACATCATGAGCCACACTGAGGTCAGTTCTTCCTCCCTGACTTTAAAGGATTGATTTGAATGGAAAACAATTTTCTTAATTATTTAAGAATAGCATGAAGGGAAGTTGTAGTCAGAAACAATCCCATGCCTTAAAACAGCCATTTTCAACAAACTACGTATGACTGGCAGCATCTGGAGTGGGGTAAGGAAAGAGTCTGGCCCAGCTGTTGGTTGTCCGTATCTTGAAGGCAAAGGGCAAATTATTTGTTCTTCGCTCATTTATTTTGCATTACATAAACTCTAAATGTAGCTAACATTATTAGACAGCATCACATAGTGCAAATTTTTGGCTCGCCACTTAATTTTAARAGAGTTCTGGCATTTCTTATCTGCTTTTCCCTTCCTGGGCAGTTTTGAGACAACTCCAAACTAGATGTTGGGTAACTGCTGCCTATCACTGGACCTCTGCAGCCCTTCCTGAACTCCCTCCCCTCAAATAACCATGCTTGCACTGCAGATCGTTAGGACAATTATTTTGAAAAGTGAATGCATCAAATGTTTGTTAAACCTGAACAACTTTCTAAAAACAAGTTCTTTCAAATTCGTCCTGACAGGAGAACAAAAGTAATTTTTCTCAACAGTCACCACACTACACACAAGGAAGGCAAAAAAACCCTATTCTGATTTATACCTCCATCAACCCTATTGTCCAAAACAGAGCAAGCATAACCAAACAGGACTGTTAAAGGTTTTTTTGTAATTATTATTATCTCACAAGGGTGTCATTTGCCTAGTATAAAACTCAACTCTGCAATAACGGTTTCTTTAAAAAAAAAAACAAACAGAAGCAAAGTAGGTGTGAAATTTGCTTCCAGGTGAACTTAGAGTGGAGGTGGGAGGAAAAATCTAATCAGTCAGGGGCAAGGCATCAACAAGAATAAGCATTCAGTGTGCACTGACAGGAAAAACCACGGGATGGAGTCACACAGACAGGAAAGAAAAAACAGCAGGTTTGAGGCTGAATCCGTAGCGTTACCCCAACAGGAGGAACAGCTCTAAGGACCGTGCATTGCGAGCAGTTATCCCCCATCCTCCCCTACGCAGGAATCCATTTCAAAAAGAGGCCGTTTCCACAGTCTGGATTAGAATGTATTTTTACCCGCATACATAAAAGACAGCTCACTGCAGACTCAGGTAGTTGTGCATGACAAGTCACTTATCTCTGTAACACTGCAAAAAATTCAGCCATTTTATTAAAGGATTCCATAGGATTGACTAAAACATTCTTCCCCCAAGGAACAGCTTGAAAGCCCTTTAATATTAAATAATATCTACTGCTATACCAACCCAGGATAGTCCCTCCATAACACATGCATACAGGAAGGCAAATTGTTCTGCAGAGCTTAACATCTGACTGCTAATTAGATCTCCTCAGCGCTATTTTCTAGAAGAGAAAGGTGGTATTGTTCATAAACACGTCTCCGTCATCTCCTGACAGTGCCTGCCATACTTTTTCTCCTGCCTACACATCTCTGGAGCCAAACGCACAATATTTGTTGCTTTGTTTCTGACTGCATGCCAACYGTGAAGAGAATGCAAGAAAGCAGTGTATCCGTGGCTTTTTTTTTTTCCTTTTACTAAAATATGGCACTTTGTGTTCTTTACACAGGTCAAAGCTCTTCCACTCTCTTCCACCATTCTCTCAGTTGGATAGGAAACAGACAGTCCTTTGCTAGAGCTGACAGGCTCCAAGGACAAAATGCTACCACAACAACACTTTCCTAATCAGCTTCCAACCATAAATGAATTTTAAGTACATTCTCTACTTGCTACACAGAATGCTAGAGGTATTTACATAAAATTATATTATTGCTCTACTGACAATCAGTTTGACATAAGTGTTGATTTGCTGTCATCTAGCAAATTATGTTACAGAGTTACTACTTAGAAATAATTGCTGTCATATAGTTGCCTGGAATTGTTACCAGAGCCAGATTGCTGTGCAGGCTAGCCACAGAAAGGCTTCTTGTCAAAGGCACAGACACAGGCTTTATAATCACTGAGTGCAAATTCTAGGTCCCCCAGGAAAGCGCAGCAAGATTTACAGCAAAGGTAATGTCACGCATTTACAGAGCAGCACCACAAATAACTTGACCATGTGTTCACAGTAGTTTTATTTACAAGTTACCATAAGACACCTGTAGTACTACAGTCTTTAAAACACCATTAGCAGTAAAATAAGTCACATCTAAGACAACTAGGAGGCAGCAGAGAAAAACGTGCATGAAGAATGCAGAAAAGCTATTCAGTTATAAGTTATTTTTCCACAGCTTGTTTGAAAGCAGGGAGGGATACATGCTGAGAGGAGCAAATTCTTCACTCTTGTTATTTTTAGAGCAATAAAATTTTTGTACAGTGACTCTTTACTGTGGTGAATACTACACACTAGCAGTCAAACGCAAGTGGTGGGGAGATAACTATCTTAAACCACGTCCTTTTGAGCAYCGGGAAAGGAAAAACAAAGGTTCCCTCTTTTAAAGGAAAGTTATCCAGGGCTGATTTGCTTACAGAGCCAGTAGTGCAAAACTGCTGCAGGGGCCAGGAGGTACAGACCTTAAGGACTAGAGAGAGTTCGCATGCATTGCATATTGCCTGTGCGTTCTTATCTAGTCTCGAGATAGAGAGTCGGTGAGGAAAATCAGCTGCAGCGTTCCACCATTCTTTTTAGAGTGCCGGGATCTAATAAGGTAGAGCGTAGTTTAGCGGGAGCCCAAAACCAAGCAGGGAAAATAGCCCTTCTGCTCTCTTATAATCCTTGGCTCTAACGATGCTGGTGTTGAGCCTGGGTCTTTTTCAAAAGCAAAAAGATGGAGGAGCGAGTCCGGAGAAACTCTAGATCTGGATGTATTCTGATGACACACTTGGAAGAAAATAAGCTTAATGCAGCATCAGATGCAACCCATCTCCGCTTTCAAAGTACAGCAGCTTCCAGAAAGTAAACAAATATTATTTAGGACCTTTTTTACCCTCAACAGCTTGAATAGCCTGGGGCAGCTGTCAATGCTCACAATCTGCACTACTGACAACCAATGGAAAGACAACAAAAATAAAAGCTGCACAGTAATAATTATTTCCACTACTAACTACACACAGGATATATTGCTTTTGGTACATTGCTGTTTATTGTCACAAGGAGAAAACCAGTGATTAAGTTGAGCAGACTTGAATTATGCAACCTTTGCCATGCTGCAATAATGGCATATTATCCTTAGAGAAAAATCATCAAGTCAGCTGTAAAACAGCTTAACACATTCTCCCAAAATACCAAACTCTACTCTCAAAGCAGAACTTAAAAAATTAAGTTTATCTACAAAAGGATGCTTATGCAATGACTATAGTTTTTCCTAAACCCCACTTTTGGCTAGACTGCTCTGTATATGCTGCATGCTAGAGCAAACACTGAGTTAGAACATGTAGCTATAGTGACATCAGCAAAATGCACTGAAATAGTTTTGAGTAATTCAGTCTGAAAAAGGTTGTGTGTTCCCCCCACATCCATTTCTCAGTAGCATACCTACTTAGAAAGCCTGCAAATTGAATACATATGTACAAAAACTAACAAAGTTTTTTAAAAACATTGGAACACCTAAAAAAATCTGAAGTTTGAACTCTTAGGATATTTCAATTACAAATAAGGATATTTGCAAATTTTAACACTTCCAGGAATACAGAGAAGGACTTAGGCTTTTTAGTCAAAATTTCCTCTCTCATAACTGCTAGCTGCTGAAATTAAAGCTAAGGCAGGCAGGCTAGGGGAAATGTTTGACTAAAAAACCTTACCCTGAATTGTTCAGCCCACTTGTGACATAATCATTTCAGTGAATGTCAAACCAAAATTCTGAAAACTCAGCACTTTTGCATTTGCAGTTTTAAGGCAGAAAAACATCTTCCAAACAAGCCATTTAGTCTTGGATATAACAACAAAACTAAAGATGCATCTCAAATATTTTAGTAATAACAAATTTTTAAAATTAATTTATTTGGCATTTTCTTACAATTGGATGGGGGGGAGAGAGGAGGTTGCTAGAGAAGCCTGAATTTTGAAAATAGTTTTCAGAAGTCCTGCAGCATGCATTGTGACTAGATGGACTAAAATTTTCCATTGTTATTTCTGGGTTGTGTATTCAAGTGCAGCATTAAGACTGTAAGGTGAAGTTAACAGATCACAGCTCTGTGCAATGCCTTAGTTAGCGCTATCCCAGGTATTGGAATGACTGAGTGCAGCAGTAGAGCTGTTCTGTGCTGCGCAAGCTTTCTCCCAAGAGCCGGCAGCTGTAGCACAACCAGCAGCCCAGGATTCAGCAGTCTTTAACTCAGGACCCAGCTTTGTGAAGCACAGCTGTGTCCTTGGCTCAGTTTTACAGAAGAAAAAAAAATAGCAAAAAAATGTTGAGCTGTGAGTATGCAGGTAAGCTATAGCCATGCAAGATAAAGAAAAGTGAAAACAAAGAAGTGAAGTCATTGAGTCAGTCAAAGTAGTCAAATGATACAGGAGAAAAATAGCAACATGAAAAAGTATAAAACCCTGAGGAAGAGAAGCATTGCTGGAAGATGGCAACTCAGCAATATCAGTGATGACCCCAACACGAACAGCGATGGAAGGCATTTCCCCACCTGACAGATGACCACATGCCCAGCAGAGACTCATCAGGTCTCTGCATCAGGGATGGTGGAGACCTGGAGAAGTAATATTTTAGTAGACAAACTGATACAGTGAAAAGAGACACACAAACACATCTTTAGATCAGACTCACAAATCAGTTTAAGTATGTTTTTAACTCTGTATCTTTAGATGAAAAAATGCTGGAAGTCCAACAGACTACCAAGGCGTTTCTTGCTCTTTTCCAGGAAATCAGAAATTGAAAATATTTTCAAAGTCCTTTTTTTTTTTTTTTTTTTTTTTTTTTTAAGTCTTCATGCACACACATAAGCTACTTCTGTACTGGGTGAAATAAGGAGCTAGAAGGATCACACACATTTGTCTGCCACACCAAATAATTCAATGGAAAGGGAAGGAGCTTAAGGAGGAATTTTTTTGTTTTGTTTTTAAACATATTGAGAAGAAGATGAAAGGGAATTCTAGGGAAGTAGCAGGAAGTTTCTATTATTCACAAGGTATTGAAAGAGTTAGAGTCAGAAARAGAAACATTTGAACCAGGGACTATTGGACTGCAGGCTGAAGCTCCCGACAGCAAAGAAACCCAGTGGAACTGATGGATCGGTGGATCTAATTAATCCAAAGGCTGTTCAGAACTACAGTGGCAGAAGAGTACGTGGTAGAACGTGACAAGCTGTCTTCTGGTTTCAACTGCAGTTGTATACTCAGGTGACACGTTCTATCTAAAGGTTAGAGAAACTGTACCATCACCACAGCAAAGCAGTGGAAAAAAATCCCCTACTTTTCATGGTTATGTTCCATCTTGCTTTCTCAAACAATTCAAAAAATTTTAGTTTCATGCTTCATTTTAGCTAAATTCATCCTTCCTTTCTGTTCCTTGTATTTGTTTTTATATTGCCTTCCCGGAAATCAAGGTACAGTTATCAGACAGCATGTTATGCTTCCGACAACAAGAGTTGGAGCAYAGCTCCCAGTTTTCCTGCTTACCTCTTCAGTGGATTTACATCAGTTTCACTAATGGGATCAGTGAGCCATCATTTATTGTCAGAAATTTCATGATAAAGATTTTTGGAACCACTGGAACTTTAGGCTCGCTTTGAATAGGAAGAAAAAGAGAAGGATAATTTGTCGATGGCAAGATATACTGAAAGAACTGGCAGAGTTCTGGAAAACACCTGGAAGGAAAGTCTTAAGCATGAGTCATTTATAAAGGGGAAAGATACAGGATACAGCATTTACAGGACAATCCTCACATAGAACTGCGACGATTAGCCTTCACATGAACACAGCACAAGTGGGACCACATTTCGGATGGGGATTTAACACTGGCTACCTCATGCACCTGGCAGAGTGCTGGGACCTTGTTCCAAGGACTAACCAAAACCTTCCTACAGGCCAGAATTCCCACTCTGGAACTCCTCTTAAGCTAAGGGAGGAACTTTGCCAATGGTCAAAAGGCACATCAGAGCAAGATAACTATCCACAAACCTGGCATGTATTGATGTAGTCAAGTTTGTAAGTCTACTCTCTTCAAATGTTTTTCTTATAACTTTCTCGTCCAGCGTTACATATATACAATTTAGTAAAAAGAATAACTGGAAGTGAAGTGTGCAAACAGTTAGAAGCTACCATCTGTGGTCTGCAGAGAGTACTGCAATCAGAGCTCTACAAAGCTTGATTCCATCAAATCTACACTAATATCTACTCAAATGTGTTATATTCAAAAACAGTTCCTCACAAGCCTTCATAAGTGGGAGTGTACATCTGAGTGTACCTCTTCCCCCCACTCTGGGGGCTCAGCTTCCAGAGTGTCCAGCGGGCTCTAAATGAAACAGCACAGTCCAGACAAACCATAAGCCCATGCCCGGACTCAAGTACCCATCTCCAGAGTTTCTGACTCCAAGAGTTTAAGATTGCCCATTACACGTCAGGCTTACAGATAGAAAGCATCAGTGTCCGATTCTGGTGGAATGCAGGAAAGATACATGATATCTCAACTAAACCTACTTAAATGAGCATTGCGAGAGTGTCAAGTCAATCATCAGCTTGTCAAAACCTCAGTGGAGACAAGTTGCAGTTCAGCTATACCTTAAAGTAACTCACTGAAGTGCAATTTATTGTAGACACAGGGTTCTAGATGGAACAAAGAAAATGAGAGGAAGCTACCATCAGTGACAGAAAGAGCATGTATAAACCTATCTATGGCAACGTGAAATTCTATAATATTCTGGAAGGTGGGGGGAAAACACTCTGGTGTGAAAGCCAGAGAGAATATGGAGTGAAGAACTTTAAAAAGCCACTTTTCAGAGAGCTGTTACACATCTGTCAGTTACTGCTAAACTTTCCTTAGTTTCAGGTCACATCTTCTATGTTTTCACATCAATTAGAGATGTTTCAAGCTGCTATTATCCAAGTAAACTTTTTAGAGCTCAGTTCTTCGGCACAGTCTGACTTTAGGCTAACAAATCATTAAAAAAAAAAAAAAAAAAGTGATTTAAGCATACTTGCATTGCTCCCAGAAATGCTTCAAACCTTGGCCCAATGTGAACCTTTTTGTGGAAAATGAAAACATTTGGTCTTTAAGGATCGCTCAAGTAATTTTTTAAAAGATTTTCTGGGAACAGGGCTACAGCTGTATGAATGTCAATATAAAGAATGTCAAGAGAGTCTGTGAATCATCAGATACACTGAAAACCATCTGCATTACTCTGTGTGCTCACCAGTTCAAAATGCTGATGACTTCTTAACTTTCTTGCCATGAAGATATAATACTTTTGCCTGTCTATAAAGAAACTTTTCCTATAATTTTTGGATGGCTTCCCCCATTCTAATTTCCAGCTGGCATCTCAGATACTGGAATAAACATACTGGTGTATTTAAGAATATTAATGTAGGCTACTCACTACTGCAGGGTTCAAGTGGTAGTCATTTTTTAGATCAATTAATGTAATACACATCAGCGTATTTATGGTTTTTAGAACAGCAGTTCATTTTAAAGCAAAATTCCAGTCATTCTATATATGCACAGTACTATGCTGATTTGGTAATACAGGGACACAATTTAATGATTTTCTTTGCATTTGTTTTTACAAGATTCAGATGCCAAAAACAAAACAGAACATTAAGTTACCTGATTTAAAAAAGAAAATCACATACGTTTACAACATCAAAAGAATAAGACGAAATATAAACCTTTGCTACTTACAATTGTTCTATACAGATTAACCAAATCACAAATCTGTCACGATATAAACGTTTAATTGTTACAATGAATAAGAACATACAGAAAATGTTTTTGTTTTGTTTTTCTGTTTTTGTCTTTTTTTTTTTAATAAAATCTTCCTTTGCTTTCTTATTTTAAACTTACCATTAACTAAATTAGCTATGCAAGACTTTTGGGGTACATGACTAAGAAGGCACCAACAGTACAAAGCAAAGACAGAGCAGTTTGAGTATTTTAAGAGTGCTCTACACTGATACAACACAAGAAAAGGCAACAATAGTAAGTAAACCAGCTGCAACCTTTAGAAATTTGTTCTAGATTTACAAAGGTAGTCCAACTTTTACATTTCTTCCAATGCTTCACTTAGTTTGATCACAGCACATGCTACAAAAATCATTGTAAGCTTCACTTTACTAATGTGCACTTTTCACTAATTTAGTGTCTTGATTTCAATCGTCAACTAAACCATTTTAAAGCACAAATGTATTTAAAACTTAGTAAAAGGATTGTTTGGACTTTTTTTTTGTTTAAACCACTGCATTTACAAAAATATTTCCCCTAAAATCTGGGATTGCTTGAAGACATTGCTGTACAAATATAAAAGTACTATGCAAGGGACCAAATTCATGTGTATATTGTGAGTATGTATAGACCTATATTTATACCATATCACTGTGCTGTAACAACACAATAAATTTATCAATAACCAAGGACCATATAAACTATGCTAACATAAGCAAATATATATTAATAAAGTTTAAATCTATAGTACAGTTGCTCAGCAAACCACCTCGACATGGTATAAATATATCATAGCATATTACAGTGGGCAGCAACAACAGGTTTTTCTTTTTTCTGTTCTGTAAGGAAAACCATGCTAAACTCCTTGGGTTTCATTTGGCCACTGCTCAGTTGTGTAATCACCTGCTACTCCTGAAAGCTCATAATGTACCACACCACTCAGCCCATGCAGTGTTGTACACTTCAAATTTTTCATGTGTGATATTGATGAGGAAGATTCTGGTGACAGTCAAGATAGCAGAATAAGATAATTTGCCAAAGCATCCATGAGAATTTTATATGTTTGCATATTTTTCTTCAACTATAAAGTTGGAATGTTTTTGACAGTCAACTGTTTACATTCCTTATTCCCAAAACATCTTTACCATGAAATATGCATGTCACTTCATTTGAGTTTCAGTTCTCTGCTCTACAAATATAGACTAGATAAAGAAAAAAATGTAAAATTATGAAATAATTGACATAACACAGTGTTATTATAGGCACCTTCTTTTAAATTATTTTCCAAATCTGACAAAAAAAGATCATGCTTCTGCATTTAATGCCACAACAAATTTAACTCAACAATGCTTGTTGACTTCAGTAAAAGACTGATGAATGCAATTACTGATGCTGATGGATGCCAATTTGATTCAGCAATAATGGCTAAGGAAGAAAGCCCCAAAGCACCAGATGTTAGGTAAAGCAAACCCTTGGCTCCTCATTCCAAGGGACAGAATTTAAGGGTAAGTCTATACCTCCCCAAAAATCCACAATTAAAGAAAGTATTAAAAATGAATGGGGAAAGCGAAAGATGAATTAAGCTGCCAAAGTTCTTCCTTAATAAATTAAAATTGAGGTGTCACAAGCTAATTTTTCAGTAACAGTCATCTTTCCAACCATGCCAAATTTATTCCTGTAGTCACGATGATCGTACAAGTAGCAGAGATTCTAGAAATAGTTCAACTTTTCAAAACTGAATGAGAAAAGCATTTTGGTAAAGATGTGTAGAAATGTCAAGAGAAACTTCTACACTAGTATCAACAGTCAAGTGCATATTTCTATAGAAATGTTTTTAGCATAGGTTCCATACCACAATTCAATGATCATTGTGCAGTGTCCTGACAATGCTCCTAATATGTTCTACACAACAGAGATTTATGTACCACAGGAACTTCCTAATAGAAAATGCCCTTTAAAGATGAACCCTTGCTTATTAAAAATTAATTTTGGCAGACTAACACTTAACCTATAAGAAAAGGAAAGTTTTGAAATGGAATCTTGTAAGCACCCTTATCTATTGAAATCTAAGTTAATGGCTTTCTAGATTTCTTGGAAAAGCAGACTAAGTGGTATGAGGAAGCCTGGAGTTATTAACCAGCAAGCATCCTTGTATACTACAGTAGCAATTGAACCTGATTTCCATTCAAACACATTACCCAAGAGGAAACCAAAAACTAATTCTTAATGTTAATGTGAAGATAAAAGATTTAAATTTATTTCCAGGAATTACAAGTGCATTTTGTTCATATTAGCAAGCAGTCTTTATACAATCCATTCTTCACTGCTGCCAAAATAAAATGAGAAAAAGACAGCAGAGATATGAAAAGCTAAAAATAGAACTATTTTCCTAAGTTATTTGTTGAATAGCATTTCAGTTGAACACAACTCAGAGGTAACAATAGATTTTTTTTTTTTCTCAATCATAGGCATGTGGCACTTAGACAATCATCTTTGCACAGAAAGCTTTAACAGTCATGCGAGGGCACAGTAATTATTTTAAACAAGGCAAATTTTTCACCACAGAGAGCAGTGGGGAAAGAAAAGGAGGCACTGCACTGGAACATAACACCTAGTAAACTCCACATTATACAATTTCAGTAACAAATACTTGAAAAGATCATTAAAAGGTATACAATTTTAAACATTATTTAGTGCTAGCTTTGTTTGGTTGTCCTAACTCAGCATTATCAGAAAAGTTTGATAGTACTTGACAACAGAACAGTACTTCATGTCACGAGCTCATGGAGGCTGGATTACAAATCACCATAGTGTAGGTTGCAAGAAATGAACTTGAGATGCTGACATGCTGTAGGAGCAAAAGTAAATTCAAACTTTCTCATTTAAAGATGCAGTGTTCCTCTCTGCAAGTACTCTGAATGTCAGTGATTAGATTCAAATGTAAAAACTATCATCCTCATTTGAAGCATTTCATTGGTATGCAGTATGTAGACTGAGTTTATTAACATCATATTTTGGTTTCTCGCTTACCACCACATATGGATGCCTTCCACAGAGAAAAGCATTCACCATTAGGTCATCATGCCATTATGTCTTTGTTAATCTTCCACCACACAGTGAATAAATATAAGTTGGCGAGCTGCCACTCATTCTCTTTGCACAAGTCTTATAAACACTACTACATGGTATGAACTTTGGAAGTACTACACCTCCAACATGGTTAAACTTTAAATGATCTCTTTTAGAAAAGGCAGGGAGAAAAGGTACAAATTTTGTGTATACATGGAATAACGTTTCTTAGATGAATTCAATTAAGCTGGGTTCCTATGTGGCTATTTCACTGTATAGAATACCTGTTTATACAGCACAGGACACCCAAACAAGTGCATAAGCAAGATTAACATGAACACAACTTATGCTGTAATCCATAGCATAATGGTATAAATTCCACTGGATGCTAACCATTTCTATTTAAAAAGGAAGTGCAAAAAAATCTGGGATGTCACTGACTTAAAGTGCCCTGAATAGTAGCTTTTCTAAGAAAAATGCCAGCGACTTCAGTAAAGTCAGAAAAAAAACATAGTTCACGGTGTAAACTTCTTACAGGTTAATGAATTTTCTTCTTGGTTATTGATCCAGGAGTGAAAGGAACCACTGCATCTTTCAAACCAGAAAGCAAGCAGTTAAAATACGGCCAGCAGTAGGTGCACTTACAGTACAGTACTGCAACAGGTCAACAATGGGCATTACGCATAGGAGTGTCAATTACAATTCTTCAGGCTTAAAAGATTCATTGAAAGCATGAAAAGCCAAAACTACTAGAAACTGCCCTCCTGAATGGCTCAAAGGAGTTAGTGGATAAGCTGAGAGAGGCCACAAGACATGACCAACAATAAAGAACTGGGAAGAGGAACAGCAACGTTTGAGCATGCCCAGTCCTTTAAGTCCTTGTCCTACAAAAAAGAGCAGAGACATGTTTCAGTGAAGGAAATTTTAACACTGCCTTTGAAAACAAACACTCTTCCCTACCTCTATGCTTTATATACACTATGTTTACCATAAGTTACAGAGAGCAGTACTAATACATTTGTTATCCTAAACAAAAAAACAAAAAACAAAACAACACTGAGAAGCTCCTTAGCCTAGAAAGTAGCCACCAGAGCACCAAATCTTCAGAAATGTCAACTTCGTTATCCACGTGGGATATACCCCACAGGACACAGGCCATTCCTTGTATAAACCCTCTTAAAGTCTTCAATGACAAAAAACCAAAAATAGTTATAAACATGGCTACTAAACAGGAAGAAGTTTCTACCTTCCTCCAAATAAATTAAGTACCTTATTTGGTGGTCTGAAGAATCAGTTATTTTCACACAGCTTTTCATCTCCAAAAACTACAGTCAGATGATGTCAAATTTTGAATCTCAAGAAATAACCAACTAGAAAAGCTAGCTGATAAAGTATGGGGGAAGGGGTGGAAATAGAAACCCGCAGGAAGAGAATGTTATTGTGCATTTTAAGCCAACTGCTGGTGACTGGCCTTCACTGTAATGTTAACTACTTATGTTTAAACTGTTGTGAAGTGGAACAGCTAATAACTCTAACCACAAATGACTTGTACAAATCACCAGCATATCATTATTAAGCTAAGTAAAAATAGCTAAATTTCAGTATCATGTCAGCCAAATCAACTCTTCATAGAGGCATTTAAAGGTAACATTTTTAGCAGATCAGAAATTTCCCTTAGCACTGGGTCATTGATATCTTTATCCCTAATCCCTTAATCCCTAATACAACCTAGTAAGTATGGATTGGGCAAAGAAGCAGGTAGGAGAGATCGTAACCTGGGATTTACCACAACGTTACCTGTTTGCTCTCCTTCCTGGATGCTATGGCCTACTGACAACAGGCTTCATCTTCCTCCTAAAAGTTACATCATTTTCTTCCAAGAGCATATGTACTGCCAGTGCTTCTTAAGCAGAATTAACATTAGAAAGCATGGAAGGGAAATAAGCACCATCCATCTTACTGTGTCCCAGGTCTAATTCGATTGGCAAAGGCCAACTAATAAGAACAGCCAGACGTGCTAACCTCAGACTCACCTAAAATTTAATTATTAAAATAGTTTCAAGTGTTAGCCTGTAAGTTTAATAAACCAAATACAGTATTTCTAAAAATCAAAATAACTTCAGCTGTAAATTTCTATACATCTGAATACTGACGCTAGTGACAACAGATGTTACCTATTTAAGTATAAACTCTATTTCCAAAAATTTCCCTCAACTTTTTTTTTTTTTCTCCCCCTCAACATCAATTGAAAGGAACCGGGGGTAAAAGCAATCTAGAAACTCAAATCCCATTTTCAGTGCAGAAAAAATACCAGCTGTAGCAAAGCAACAAAGCTTCCATAATTGCTGCCTCAGCCACGGATCTCCTGCAGTGAGGAAGTTGACAGGCTCAAAATTTAGCCTTTCTGCTGAAACTGCCAACAAGAGATGGTACTTGTAGAACGCTGCTGTTGACTGAGAATAGCACAGAAACTATTTTTAAGACCATAACCTAGGCAACCTAGATTAGGCTGTCTTCTTTAGTTAGTTTTTCTTTTCCAGTCGCAAAACTTAAAGATACTTTAAAATATTGGTATCATAGAAGTTTCACAAGTATCACAAAAATTATTCGTATCAATATTTGACTAAATTTGTACAAAACTACTGAGACTTGCAAGTCTTGCAGTATATGAAGACCAGTTAAGTTTATCTGTCATATATATTCTATTGATAAATGTAAGCTATAAAGATGTACTTAAATATTTTTTCCTTATTCTTTGAGTTAGATATTTAATTGATTTTAAAAAGAATTGCCAACAGAGACACTGAAAATCAGTCAGTACGTTTTAAATTAAGGGAGTTTAAATCTTCAGAAGCTTAGCAAACTTAATCAAAACTTATGAATACTTAGATGACTATCATTACATGCTTATACAACTATTTCAGAAGTACTCAAAACTGAAGTTTTAGGTCATACTGTGTTTTTTTTTTCCTTTTTCTATTTAAATAAATTCCTAAGAGATTTCCCTTCTGTACATTACATTTAAGAAAGTATTTTTAAAACAAGCATTTGAAGCCATACAACAAAATATTCTATAATATTTTACATGAATATATTTGTCTCCTTAAAAAGTCTTTTGAATAATATTTGCATTTCAAAGTGTTTCATAGCTTTTATTCTGAGAGATACTATTTAAATGTAGCTGTCATTACTTAAATGTAATCTAAAATCTAGGCAAACATCTCAAAGAATTGCCCGGACTCCCTATAGACACTTTAATATTGCAGAGAAAATTAAACCCATTTCTTCAATAACAGAATAGGACAGGTCAAATTAATAAGCATAACCAGCTACAAAAGGACTGCTTTACTATATCAAGAAAAATGGTAAGTTATATATTTCACTAGTGGCAACTATGAAGTTGCAAAATTCTTCCCCCCACCCAAATGGTTTCTTATTCTTGTGACTTTACCTATGCACAATTTAAGATCGATATCCTGGCTGGAATCTAGCAGTTTCCTCAAAAATCAGTTCTTTCAGCTTTTCCTTCGGCAAGTCATCCAACTCCATGTCAAACTTGAAGGGTGCTTCAGCTACAGGCTTAATAATATAAAAACACATTAGTACTTTTCCTAATATTACTGTACTCTGGAAATTTCATGTAGTGTGTGTGAAAAAAATCTGAAAAAGAACGTACACCACAAATAATTACTGTACAGTCTTCAGGAAACAGCCCATTCTGTTAATCCCTTTTGTGCTTTGTATATTAGTTTACTAAATTTTAAATCAATCTGTAGTAAATAGATACTCAAACCTAAAAAAACAAGTTAAAATATTTGCTTAAACAGAGGCTCATAACTTAATAACTACCTGAAGAAAAATATCTGAAACGTTTTAATTCCTCATAATAATTTTTTTGTCCCAGAAGTCAAGCTTATTTCCTCCTCCTCTACTTTTGTGCTAAAGTAATCTGAAATCTCGTCAGCATTATACTAAACTACAGCAAGTCCAGTTTTTTTAGTTTTCTGTTTTAATKGATAATCTGATGTCAAGCTCAATTATTTTCCTCCTTTATCTCAGCCATTATAAAACAAAATCACAGTGCATTAAGAAGTCTGATTTTCAAGAGAGTATTCCTTAGCATCTACTCATTTTGTATTATGCCTCCAAAATGCAGTACTATAACAAGAAATACAGAATAAAAACAGAACATCAATTTCAAGTTGGGAGTAAAGTCAAACCGATTTTGTGGTTTGATTATTTAAAATAATGTGTATTTAAACTACCATTAGATATCTCTATATACAAGCAAGCCTTTCTAATGTGGAAGAAAACTAAGAATGCAAAAACAGACATTATCAAGTAAAATCTAGCAATTAACCTATTCACTGTTAGAGAACAAAACAAAACAAGAAAACCCACACGTTTGGAATCCCATTGCTTTTATAATTTCGTAGTCTGAACAGGGAACAGGTACAGATGTTCCCTTAAAAGGGTAGTAATACAGTTAACTCGCAAGCACTTGACTAAATGATGACACCTTAAAGTGTATTTTTCCTAAATCTAGGCTATAAAACCTGCTGAATACAAATCATGGTTTAGAAGGAACTTTGTAACAAATCTGTGGCTACCTTCTTGGTAGTGTATTAATCTGTGTACTCATTGGCATAAATCTATTTAAAAGATATGTAGCAAAGTTTAAAGTTTCCTATGAAAAATTAACACTATAAAATTTCTTGAAAGATACCTAAAATGAAACAGCACAAATTTCAAATATATAGAGCACCTGCAGTTCTTCTTTAACTTCTTATTCTCAAGTTGGAACACTATTACACATAATTTTTACACATAATAATGTATTATTTTGAAATTTATCAAGAGCCAAATTAGTGTTCTCAATTTCCATAGGGAACCAGAAAACAAATACTGTCCCATATAGTTATGGTGATTACACACAAACACATGCTATGTGAACACATTTCTAAAAATTTTGGTAAGTTGGTTTTTATACTTCATTCTTAATACATTTTTTAAGTCCATTACAACAGCAAAAAAATTGCCCTTACACTAACGAGGAAAATAACCTTTCTGTTACATCATTTAACCAATAACATATACATTCTAATGATGTCTTTACCTCATCACTTGGATCATAATACTGCTCCAGATATGGATGGGCTAAAGCTTGCTCCACTTCAATTCGCTTATGAGGATTAAAGGTCAACATTTTATCCAACAAATCAAGTGCTAAGAGGAAAAAAGTAAACAAGATTTCAATATATGCTCCAAATTGCAATGTGCAAAAGAAGTTATAATCACTGATATTACATAGAAAAGACACGCTCATAGAAAAGACACACTACCCTAATTTTGTGCTAATTTCAATTTAAGACTTCCTTAAGTCTTCGCAGTTCCTCAGCTGTAGTAGCAGTAATAGAAGCAGCAGAATGCTTCCTGTAACTTGGGCAGAGTATCTTCCTCTGCCCATCTTATCAGCATTCCTTGGTTAGTTTCCTTTAGCAAAATTTAGTATGTTTTAAGAACATGTCTAAAAAAAGTATACCCTTTCAAAGGGTCTTCAGTGTCACAATGAACACCAAGGGAAAAGACGCACAGAACCTTATCTGTAGCTAAATCAGACTGCACCAAAACAGAAACTGGACAGACTGGGTTTCTTTATGCAAACAGGTGCTCTGGATTTTTGGCAAAAAAAATCCAAAACAAGACAGATCTTTTCTAAAGTGAAGAAGTTATCAAGAACATACTCCTCTTCCAGAAGTACAAGAAGGTGGATTAATAAAGCTGATGGCAGCTCCGACTACCTGCTTTAATGTTTAATGAGGAAAACCTCATCCAGAACTCATTACAGTTCTAGATCCTCACAGTGAACTATTATAGCACAACTAGCACTGCAGAAGATACTCTCCAGCTAAGATGCAATCATGTTCATATGAAAGAGATATGAAAGGCAAAATCTGTTGAAGACAACTAATAAAGACTCCACAGAGAACTTTAAGATCCAGTAAGACAGAGAGTGAGGTTTGATCTGGAGAAATACTACAGGTTAAAGTCACTGCAACTCTTCAGCTGCTCTGATTGCGACAGATTTTCATTTCCAGGAAAAGAAAACAAGAAAAAAAAAGAAAAGATTTTAGCAGTAAGAAACCCAAACATATTTGCAGTATCACGCGTTCTACTCCATTTCTTCTCCTCACCACATGATTTACAATACAGAACTTAAATACAGGTTCTCATTGCACCAAAGTAGTTGTAGTTTGCATCAGGATAAGATGCCTGGATGGATACAAAGCATTTCAGAAGTTAAAAGACAAAAATGTACGATTGCATTTAAAGGCAGTTTTAAAAAGCCCCAAACTTACACTACACAACAATTAACATTAAATATCTTTTAATCTGTTGAATACAGTTTTCTCAACTCTGAAAACTTGCATGTTGACACCATGCTAAAGCACGTTGTGCACAGTGTTYTTCATTGAAATGTTGGCAAATAGTTTATTGAAATACTACTCTGTCAAAGCTACTCTGAAGACTTAGATGAAAAGGTGTTACAGAAGTCAGGCAAACTGTATGTTCCCCTAGCAGCTAAGCACATCAGCATTGCTACAAATTTGAGCTGTCAAAAGCCCACAGTAGAAAATTCTCAGTGAGGAGCACTGTTATAAAAGCTGAATAAACCACTGCTGTCTGAAGAAGTAAGATCTCTCAATGATAAGATTAATCAGCTCTACATAATTCCTTGTGCAGAAATCAGCTTTAGTGTGGTAGTTCAGTACCTGATCATATTCACTGAGAGTAAATTATCATATCAGTTCAAAAACTTTGTGTGACTTATGAATTGTGTCAGAGCAGGTAGAAGAGCCCTGTACTGTGAATACAGCAACTCTTAAACCGTATGAAGTAGAATTTAAAAGGCAAGTTAATAGTTACATAGCAAAACAAAATATATCAAACCTTTAACAAGGCATTGGAAAGAAAGATAATTCTTACACTCCTTGCTTTTACAACTTTAGCTCCAATTATCATAACTGGAATCTTTTTAAGACATTAAAATTTAGCATTTTGTACAGCTTAAGTGCCCACATTTTGAAGGACATTATCATATCTGATATAGAGCCAACACACAGACTGCACAAGCTATACAAAGTGAGYTTGGAATTAAGAAGCTATCTTACTTCTGTTTCCAGAAATTAGGTTCAGAATTTGTTTGATGTCTGCGTCAAAATCCAGTCCCAACATTCAGCACTTGAGTAATGTATCATTCTTTCGAAGACGATAGCAAAAGTTAGGATTTCCATGTTTTACATGGAAGATAAAGCTCAAAATACCACAACATGAAATTCTAGGTTGTTATTAAAATTTGTTTAAAAAGAGATGAGCTGGTAAAACAGCTTCATGCTGATTCACGTTTTCATATTGGATTTATACAGCTGTTTTAAGGGACCTGGATGTTTTATTTCCACCATAGGTAATGGTAAATGCTTAAGGTGGTTTTAAAAATCCCATCCTATTACTTTTAGTGCTCACTTCCATTTTTAAAGATCTGATACAACGTAATAGAACATAAAATACCTTTGGGGTCAGCATTTGGAAACAGCCTGTTCCATGGTACCTTATTTTTGTGTGGTAGGGAAAGTAAGTAGTTTCTGGCCTTTAAATTTATTATACAATTCAAATCTTCTTGGGAAGGGGATCCAAGTATACCTTAAAAAAAAATTACAAACAGTGCTGCATTCCTATGAAAAGTACATTAAAATAGTCACATCACATTTTATAAGACTCAATATTAAAACTACCCCGAAGATTTCATCCTAAATGTTTTAGGATTACAGAATATCTTAGGAATTTTTAGAAACATTTACTAAAAATGGTCAAGTTAATTTTTCTGGTAAGCAAACAAATGTATTTAAGTTTTCCTAATTATCAGTACTCCATTTAAAAGATCTCAAGGCTGTAAGTTGCTTACCTGTAGAAATACATAAATGAATAAATTAACTTGGATCTATTTGTATATTTGAGCTTTATACATCTCTTCTGATGGAGTAAATAAACTGGTAGGTATCTTCTAGCTTCCCCTCAAATCAATGATTTATCACAGAAATCACTGCAAAAATAACTACAGGGAACAGATAATGCACCTACAGATCCATATGTTATATATTCTTAAAGATATTACATATACACATAGTAGCATAGAAGAAAAGAGATAAGACCAAACAAGAGAAAGAAACGGGTGACCAAGACTAGTCTAGCTGGTAGAGATGGAGAGAGAGCAGATGGACATGGAAATGCTACGTTTATATTAAGCTTACCAAGGATATGGTTAAGTTGGTCAAGGTAGTGTTTTCCTGGAAAGATAGGTCTGTTAGAGAGCATCTCTGCCAGAATACAGCCTACTGACCAGATGTCAATAGACTTCGTATAACCCTGCAAGTAAAGGCAAAAAAACATTTTTGTTCAAAGATATTTTTGCATAATTGCAGTAACATGTTACTTTACTAAATTCTGAAAGTGCACTTGTGTAATTCATTTTTCAAGATTAGATGAGTCATGCTTACTCATGCTGTTTAATTTTTCTGGTACAGTAAGGAATAATTAAGAATTGTATATCAAAAACACTACTTAGAAGTGGTAACAAGAACTGAAATATGTAATATATGCTGTTCCAAAAGGATTCTCTTCAGTTTAGCTATACCAACTTAGTAATACCAACTGCAATTTTTGCAAGACTCCCTAATTTTATAGTCAATTTACACTAGCAAATTTTGGAAACAAGCTAATCCCTTATATTCTTATTAATTCTACAGTTCCTAACAGTATGTTAAATACACATGTGCGTGCCATGAAAAAATGCAGTCCTTCTTCCTAAGAGTATAGGATCTAAATATGACACAAGACATAAGAAAGAAGCCTTCATCATCAGAAGGATGGAAGGACAAAACAGATTGTTGGTTCATTAGTTTGTAAAACACAACAGGTAAGTAGTTAAGATGATGTGAGAAGGCTAACAGTAGGAAACAAGATCTATGTGATATAACAAGAATGGAACAAATTATGTTATTTTCATGCATATAACCTGTGTTATCTGTAAGAAGAGGCTTGGATTCAGCAGCAGTACAGTTACGCTAGTGCCTGGGTAATACAAGGGCAAGTCTGCTTCAAGAGTCCTCGCCCAAGAGCTCCCCTTGCCTCATTCTCCCATAGCCTGCTGTCCACTACTCTCCTCCTATTAGCAGGGAGCTTCCAGCAAAAGACAGTGACTTTGCTGAACCCACAGCCACCTCAGCACCAGCTTCTCACTGTGTGATTACTTGACTGTTTTCAAAGCACTGTAATTCTAAAAGGAATCACGTTATAGGCCTGGAACATAGTAATTTCACCACTTCTTAAGAAACATACACAAAATATTTTCTTGTAAAAGCTGATAAACATATGTGGATATCCAGAAAAAGTTGAATTAGGTTGTCCTATGTTTTATGGCTTCAAAGTGACTTTAAAATACAAGAAATCTTAAAAAAAAAATCCAGTTCATCAGATAACTATTGTTTTCTATGTTAACTAAATGTTAACTATGTGCATGAAACACAGTATCGCCTTAACAAATCAAACTCAACAACATGTGGAATATCTAAAAGAACCTGATCAGAGTGTTGGACTCTGACAAAAGATTATGAAGGACTTATCACATATAGGAATCAGATACACCTTAACACAGCCACAGAAGAAAATGTGAATAACTTCAAGTATAAAATACAGAGGGATGATTTGATTAAGATTACGGGAAAGCAATTAAGATTGACATACAGCAAAGATCACATACCTTTAGAATCAGATTTACCCTCATTATACATTCTACACTTAAATTAAGATGTCAAGATAACACTAAGACAGCATTTGCAAGTCTTGATGAAGACAGTAGTAAAATGCTCTCATTACTAGTACTTCTGTCCTGTTCTATAGAAGGGTGTTTGATGGAAAGATGACTCATGAATGACAAGGACTGGGCACATGAGAACTCACACACATGTATACTCAGTTGTACTATCCAGTAATTATACCTGGAATCACATATTTATTGGAAACCAGTACCTAGACAGCAAACCCATTATCGTGTTTCCTGCATGATTTCCTCATGCATCCTGATCCTAAAAACACAGGAGGGAAAAAAGCAAAATTTGGTACTCACAAGTGACAGGAACACCATAGCAGCGCACTATGACACTTACCTTAGAATTCAGCATGATTTCAGGAGCCCTGTACCAACGTGTGGCTACATATTCTGTTAAGAATCCTGTGTGATCGTGATCTGGATCTGCAACACGAGCCAGTCCAAAGTCACAAATCTGGTTTTAAATTAAAAAAAGCATATTAGAAATACAGTTTCCAATGCAACAATAAACATTAACTGACCAAGTCACCTTTCCCCAATGTATGATGCATCACCTACAAACATAGTAATGTTAACCTGTATTTGTAGAAACAAATTATTGCACAAAAGTTATGAAAAGCGTTTTGGATGCAAGTACAAAGAGTATTTGATTAGGCTCAACAGCAGAGTAAATGGTATGGGAAAGAAAAATGTTCCTGCTGAACAGTTTATTTTCTGCTAGCAGCTTACTTAACACCTTCTCTGCTAGGTAGGTGTCAAGATGTACTGCTCCAGCTTGTTATTAGAAACTTATCAGAACAAGTGTAGAGAAAAGAGAAAGGGATTAGTATTGCCAAAAATCAAAATTACTGACCAACGCATTCCTAGCGTAGTTCAATACCCTTTTTTCCAAAAGCTACTGTCACAACTGTGCATCTTTGCAAAAGAAACATCCTGCCCAATCATGAGATAATGGTAGACTGGAGAGATCATAGGCTGCCAGAGGAAGCATGAGCCTCTTCTTTTTGTTTTAATAAAAAAATAAACAATTAAATAATTTAAAAAACCCACCCCACCAAAACATTTCTCAATACTGTAACAGGAAGGTAATTTTATCCAACTGGGGCAGGGGGGGAGGTTGATCTAGACTAGCAAGTCCAGCAGAAAGGAGAAATTGTTTTTGACTGTCCTCCAGTAAGAAGGCAGAGCTATTTAATGGGAGAAGCAGCCCTTAAGATTTGACTAGCGTCCTCTCTCCAGAGAGGATCTAAGAARACTGAAAATGTGAAGAAAAATAGTTTTCTAAAATACAGCAGCTGCTGCTTTCTATCATCCTACTGATAAACGGCAAGCTTGTGGAGTGACACATTAGCCACATCCATATGCTTTCACTGCCACCAAACACTAGTCTAAGATAATGATCAATTTCAACATGAAATTTGTAACAAAATGGTATTTGCATGAGAGAGTATTTTCCCTCAGAAAAACAAAGCATCAAATGTTTGCAAAACAAACAGTTAAGAGGTTCCTCCTATACACATATTTTATAATAGACACTCTTTGATAGTTAATTGTGCATACTGCATATATTAAAGAATGGGAAATAGTAATATGTTGTAGTCAATAAAGATTGTACTACATAATCTCGCCAAAACCTCAGAAATATCATTGTACCCAGCAACCTATTCCTTTATGTTCCTGGAAGGACAGCCAGTAAAACCCAGTTCAATTAACAGACCAGTTAAAGGAGGAGTGATTCAGCTGAGTAAAAGCTACATCTGAAAGTCAGGATTCAGCAACCAACTGCTACACAGAGGGACTGAAGAAAAGATTATGATGAAACTCTAAACCAGCCTGCACAGAAGGACTCCTTTGACTTTAGCTACATATACCTCCCCCCTTCCCAAATCCTTAAAAAACAAATAAACAAAAAGAACCCTTTTAAGAACGTCAAGGTTTTCCCAGGCTACAGAGATAGGGCAGCTGCCTTGTTTGCAATTAGCAGCTTACATAAAGAGAACCAGCACAAATAATCAGATGAGTTTCCTGTAAAGACAGGCCAAGAAACTGTAGAGAACAGCATTACGGACTTCAGAAGATAATTATGCAGACAGATAGAATTGTTGCAACCTCTTCCTCCTACCCTCACAAAAAAAGCTAGATGAGACTAAAGCAAGGAGACCTTTGCAGAATTAGGGTATCACATATAAGCAAAGTGCTATAGTTGGTTATAATGAAGACAGAAGAAGAAAGACTCTCTCCAGTCCACAGTAAGGAGAAAGACCTGAATTAAAGATGTCTGTGAATCTCTCAACCCAAGTAGAAAGAAGTGGAACATGAGATGGAAAGGAAGATTATTGAACAAAGAGAGCTCATTAAAATGACAAAGTCCCTGCTGACTTGAGCAGAAACAGGTTAAGCAGAAAAGAAGAATCTCCATTAGCGAGAAAGGCACCGAGTTTGAGGCTGTAAGAAAGAGCAGCTTTTGGCTGTGGCTTCGCCAGCTGCAGAGCTAATCAGAAGCATTAAGAGGGCAGAATAAGAGAGAAACTGGAGGGTCAGCATTCTGCCCGAAGTCCCTGGTGAAAGGGAAGTCGAACAGAGACGGACTGTACCCTGGTGGGGGTGGACAGTTCTTGCCCTGTGGCAACAGAACACATTTAACAGAGCAGCGACCTTACATAGGACAAAAAAAAGTTGTGGGTCCACTATGCCTGTTCAAATATTAAACTTAATTGGGAAGAGTCAAAGCACAAGAAGGAGATAGGCTTCTCAACCAGAAATAAAACAAAAGAAGGAACACAGAATCCGTGGGAGGGGTATAATGACAGGCAAAAGAATTTTTGACATTTGCCTAAGTCACAGCAGAAAATAAAAAAAACCAACAACTGCATAACGAAAGACCCAGATGTCAGTCAATGCTTCATACCTTGTTTCTCTCACTAAACAATAATAAAAAATCCCCAGCATCCTATGTATATATTTAACTTCCAATTCTTGAAAACAATATTCCTGTAATCACTTACCACATAAGTATTTTTGTAGAGATGTTTTTTACATTGGATGAAGCCATGAAGCAGATGGGAAAGTTTATCAGGAACATGCACTTATGACTATTTACTAAGCAAGTTAAACRATACCTGACAGTACTACTAATACACTGAAAAATCTGAAGGGTTGTATCATCCACTACTCTGTGCATGTATGTGTATGTACATTTTTGTAAAAAAGGAAAAGAGGTGCCTTCATGAAAATTAGTTGTTAATAATGAGAGGGTAATTGAAACAGTTTAGAGTTTCTAGAGTAATTGGTAAAATCCTGAAACAAACAATAAATTGCAGTCTTCCCTCAAGAAAAACCTTCCTTATCCCCTTCTGCTTAAGTCTATTAAACTATTTAGTACCTTGTGGATGTTTAGTACTTGGAATTCTGTTGCCTTTCAGTGTAGCTTTGCTTTGTATTCAATATAGAGAGAGAAAAGCACAACTTATTTATGATATTGCTAGAGTGCATTGATGTTTTAATCAAGTTAAAGGAGTGGATTCTCAGCTAGAGTAAACTGGTGCACTGAAGACACATTACAGCATACTAGTTGAGAATCTGTTTAAAATAACGTTGACCTGATTTTCTGAAGGATTAACACTACTGGCCTGGGAAAATGATGTGGTCATGACAGCTTTTCTGTAATGTGTTTCATTTCTGAGATTGCAAAACAGGTCAAATTCTTGGGCTCAGATGACCATGACAGCACATGAAAATATTTCCAAAAAACATTAGATAATATTTTAGAGTATATTCCAGCCTACAGCATGTCAGAGTACATACACCTCCATTATTTACGGGAAAGATGCCAGGCTGTAAAAGAGCAAACCAGCATCTTTACTACCTGGGACTCTCACTGGAAAGAGCTTCCAAGGTACTGGTTTTCATGAACTCTTAAACCTAATCTGTGACTGAGAAGACATAAAAGGAATAGTAGTTAAGTCAAATTATGTACTCTGGACTTATCACATAGTAGATGAAAGCTCATGAAAGTTATGACTTTAAGGCTTCATTTAGATGAGTATGTAGCTTACCCCAAGGAAAAAGAAACAGCTTTAGGCTCTGCACTTTTGCCCTTAACCTTTCAGATAATCAGGACAATCTACAGGGTTCACAGATGAATTGTGTCAATACAGACAAATATATTCCTTTCCTAGGAATGGAATCTACAATCCAGAGGTCAAGAACATGTTTAAGGGAGAGGAAAGAAGGAGCTCCTGTTACAACTTGTAGGACACGGGGCTCCAGAAGAGATCAATAGATCTCAGAACACCTTTAATGAAAGAGGCTAATGGCATTACCACTGAAGATGAACAAACTTTCTATTTTTGTTCCTCTGAAAGTGTGATTTTTTTTCCCTTTAAGTTGTTCATTTTCACAGTATGTCATGTTCTGAATTTACGTAAGATGATCATTTTGTAAGCACGCACATGTATATAGCAGTCCCACAGACTGGCAGAACCGCCCTAAAAGAAACAAGTTGGTACAAGTACAGCATTCATCAGACAAGGCCTGCCATGCACTAGTTTTCTCTCCAATTCTTTTGTTTAAACTTTAGATGTGGTATTACAGCATAATAACAGAGTTCCCTTTAGGTTATGAAAAAGCATGTGCGCTGGCATACTGACTATCATACTCTCTACTAGGAAAGCATACATTGCAGTGGCATGGTCTAATGCATGCTATTTAAAAACCTTAGAAAGAAATTGGAACAGTATTCACTAAGGTCATATTCCATCATTTTGCCATCCAGTGAGCTTATTTCCTTTTTGTGACTACTTTACTAGTGTTAAAAAATTACCTTTTGTTCTTTAAATGCACATATACAGAGCTACACTCAAACTGTTCTTTCCTGCTTCCTTTACTCAAAGTTGTAGATTTTACCCCATCTCTTTTCATGAAGGGGTTAATGTTTTGAGGGGACCTGCAGTATCAGCAGATCAGCTGCTAAAATCCCATAGCAAGAGTCAGAGGTGACTAGTCCAGCAGTACCATGCATTATGTGAACCTGACAGCTATCACTGGGAACATAAAGCAAACTGTGCAGCCGGTATTTAGGATGGATAAGTATATGGACAGCAAGGATTTTTCCTGAAACTGTGACAAACTTGCAACTGGTTTACATTTTGAAGACTTTTTTTTTTTAAATGCTAGACTATCAAAAACAAAGTGTAACTAGGTGCAACAGAGCATGTATCAAACAGTTGTACCATGTCAGATCACAGTCACCTAAACTCACTAATCTCTCCCCATCAGTGGCCAACAGCAAATACTTAAGACAAAGTGTAAAAGGGAACATATTCCAATGCTTCTCTAGTATTCTCTCCAATCTGCCATGGATTTGCCACTACCGGACTCTGAATCAGAGGTAGCACCTTTGTATTCAACAGCTTTTTCTTCTATTAACTCGCCCAGTGTTCTTGTGAAGTCACATTATCTGAGTATCTGCAGTACTCTGCGGTACCAAGTTCCACAGCTTAGCAATGCTGAAAGTCAAATACTATATCCTTTTGCTCTGAGCCAACTGCTCCTTTCATTTGCCAGCTCTTACTTCTTTTACAAGTATAGACAGT
The DNA here is from genome assembly GCF_003343035.1 of Apteryx rowi. Classification (NCBI taxonomy): domain Eukaryota; kingdom Metazoa; phylum Chordata; class Aves; order Apterygiformes; family Apterygidae; genus Apteryx; species Apteryx rowi. Next base: position 764,540 of record NW_020451238.1, on the reverse strand, counting down.
AAACAATTTTTCTTTATTTGCCCTCCTTATGCTACTAACAATTTTATCATTTTCTATTGCATTCTTTCTCTTCCTCAAGCAATCCTTTTCCAGCTGAGGAGACATAGGCTAAACAGCTCTTCCTTGTATGGAAAGAAGTACTTTCAAGTCCTGGTCCCCTCATTTTAAAAGGATATCAAGTATGATCACAGAATACTTAAGATTCAAGAACAGCAGAAAGTTATAGAATGGCATGTTTTCTGTTTTCGTCTCTATTTCTGTTCCAGTTCTTCACACTTGGTTTGTTCTACTGAACACCACTAAGCACTGATATTTTCCAATAATTATAACTGCTCTAGAATCATCTTTGTGTAGTATTAACCAGTACAGAGCCCATCACTGAAAACATAAATGAGTGTTCCCTCTCCAAGTAATTGCTCTGCATTTAATCAGCACCAAATTTCACATGCCATTTTAGTTGTCCACTGATACGAAGTCCTTTTCTAATACTGAACAAATAATAGTTTAAACACAGAGGAACCAAGACCTGAAATACACAAAGTTTTGAGTTTACTTTCTAGGTACAAACTATTCAGTTCTTGATAAGTATTTGTATCTAGCTTCCAACGAGGCTGTTTCTAAGTCAGCCTCCAGATGGAAACATTGATGCACTCATCAAAACACATTTAAAGTTCTTAGTCACTCAAGCCTTAATGATTTTATCAAAAATCAATAACATTTTGGCAATCTTACCAGGATAAAAAAATCTCATTAACCCCCAATACCAAAACAATGTTCATGATTATAGCAGGTAGTTTTTTAAGACACCATAGGAGCAAAATTTTAAGAAACTTGAACTAACCTTGAGATCACAAGTGGTGTTAAGCAGCAAATTTGAAGGTTTGAGGTCACGATGAAGCACATTGGCTGAATGGATATATTTTAACCCTCTCAGAATCTGGTAAAGGAAATAACAAATGTGGTCGTTGCTGAGGTGCTGAGTCTTTAAGAGCTTGTAAAGATCTGTCTCCATAAGATCTTGCACAATGTATCTGTAAGGCGTCAGATGTAAGGCAGCAAAACAAGCTCAGTCTCATGTTAGATATCAACACACAGTACCAGATGAAACTTCTGTCACCTAATTTTTGTCTCTTGTCTGTTTCATGACAATTATGAAACTATGAAGATGTTTCTCACTTTATCAGTTTTGAATCTAATCAATCCTGTTATATGATGCAGCCCTTTACAGAATTAAGAGGCACCAGCATACGGTCCTCTAAAATTAGTCATCATAAAACTCTCTTCCTCTGTGTCAGAATCTGAGTTTTCTGGAAATTTTAATTTTATCAGATTCCTATCCAGCTTGCCAATAAATAAAGAGCGGTTTAGTTTAATGAGTAATACGCATCTGAGATACTTGCTTCCAGTAGCATAAGAGCATGAAGAGGTAGAAACTGATCAGTCTCTTTGACACCTCTCCAGTCCAAAAATTCAGCTGTTGTTCTCCTTTACTGTATATTTATCATGCTACACTGAACACAAATAGTCCTTTGTTTACCACAATTAAACCCTAATATTTTCAGTCAGATGATTTTTCCTAAGATTGGGATAAACAAGAAGAACAGAGGTTTTTTTCTGCTCTAATAGAACAAGTTAACTCTTTGGTTGTAGTTTCATTATCATTTTTCACTGAAATGAACAGGGCTTCACTGGAAAACACTGTTACTGCCATCCCAGCTGGGTGTTCCCATCCTCTCCTCTGGGTACAGACTGGAACACACTACTACGACATCTTTTTGGAGGCAGCATGCACTTGTGTTACTTCAGACTGGTCATGGAAAAGCAACCTCAGACTCCCACATAAGACTGACTGAACTCAAACAATATATTGCTAATTTATGAAGTGAAAACATTTGACCTATATTCAGTGAATTCAATTTCTGCCTCCATGTTTCTAGGTTTTTTATTGGGCAGGCGCCTACAGAGACCTAGGGAAACCAACAGGAAACCATGTGTACGGACTTGGGCAAGTTAAGCTGGCTGAATCTAAACAAGGCCTTGTATCTCAGGTATAGTCTCCTGGCTAAGACCACTACTTATGTTAGCTAACTCATGAAGCCAAGTTTCCTATGGAAGAACAACAACAGAAAGGCTGTATTTACATATATTAATCAAGCATGTTTACCTGCCCATGTTCAGTCTGAGACTTTTCATGTATGCAGGAAGCACTGTAAAACTGTGGGGTGCTGGGGGTGTTTTTTTTTTTTCTTTTAAGATGTAGCCTTTCCATTCTTCAAGAAAAGATTCTATTCTTTACAGAAAACTTAGACAATTATACCAGAGTTGGGCCATTTTATTTTCCCCTCAAAGCAATCAGATAGTACTAACAAAGGCTCTGTGGAGAATGCAGGTAGTTCTAGGATTAAGTGACTAAACTAAGTCCAGCTCTACAATGCTGAGTCCTTTGCCCTGAAAAATAGAAATGAACATATATTTCTTTACCTGAAAAAGAACAAACAAAACTTGTGCTCACCTAGGTATGAAATCAGGGACTCTTTAAACTTCCCTTTCAATTCACAATAATAAGAGATAAGCTTTGATTAAAATTTAGTAAGGAAGAGAATGGAAAGGGGGAAATACGCTGAACAGGGAAGGAGAAGGCACCCATCAGTAATTATGAAGAACAACTTGAACTTTAAAAGGATACACATCTTTCATTTGTTCAATAGTCGGAGCTCTGATAATATCATTTATTCCAATAATATTCTCATGCCTGAAGCGCAGCAGAATCTTAATCTCTCTCARAGTTCTCTGGCAATATGTCTGATGCTCAAAAGGACTGATTTTTTTTATAGCAACTCGAACTTTGTTGACGTTATCATAGGCAGAACTGGAAGAGAATCAATAACATTATAGTTATAAGGAATGTTAAATTCATTCACTTCAAAAAGCAAGAACGTGAATTCAGCTGCATCTAGGGGCAGCACACTTGTTTTACATTTTATGAAGAGTGGCCACAGTGGCATGTATTTTTTTAGTTTGATAAACAGATAAAATATTTATGCACTATCACCAGCTCATTTCGATATCTACAAGTCCTCATCTTTTCCAACTGACTCAAAATCTGCTGATTTTTTGGTATCTGAACAAAGAAAAAAGCATTCATCTTCTTCACCAGCCTGTGGAAAAAACAAGTTTGAATCTTTTCCTATAAGCTTTAATCATTAAGAAAGAAATTTGAAATAAAAAGTTCACCTTAGGTTAACCCACTCACTTTGGAGAGTAAAAAAACCTTTGGAAATCATCTTTCAAGTAGTGAATTCCACACCCAAGTCTACCTCCTGCAAGTAATTCCAACTGCCACAACCTTTGACTCCTCCATCAAGTTACATTTTCAGCATCTCCAGTGAAGATTAGACATTGTAGAACAAAGGGATGGAGAACTTGTGAAAACACCTTTCTACGCTCAACTCCAAAGACAAGTGAGTTCCAGAAAAGAAAAATTAGACTACTCATGTGAGGCCAAAGCAAGGAGCAGTGCACTCAAGGAACATGTTGATTTTGATCTGTATTAATAAACACACTGGCTGCTACAGTTAGAGTACTCTGCTTTCAGAAGTTCAGAAAGGCATTCCTAGCTATGTCTAATAAAGCAGCTTTGGTATTTCTGTCCAAAATGCCCACTATTTATGAAGAATATTTCAACTGGTAAAAAGGCTCATGAAAACATTTATGGTTTTTTAGAATTTAGATTCAAGACTTATTACTGACTTATAAATTTTAGGATGTTTTACATGGTCCTGCTTATGCAAATGATAAAGCATATCATTATCATATTTTCTCTCTGTATTAAAAGTATATGGTAATTGAGTGTATATATATTTTAAATACACACAGAGGCTTCTCTGGTCACCTAAAATTTCTTTTTATTCTCTATTGATTTGTTTCAAAATTAAGAAATAATCAAGCCTACATTTCTGCTAGTCTCAACTATTTCATATAAAAAAAATAAACATACTAGCCAGACAGGCTTTACATTCGACAGATTTTCCATAATCACATCACAGAACATTCTCTGAAACCCTCTTAAGTGGCATTACTCTGCGGAGATGTCCTGGTATCTGATTAGAAAAGAGGACCTAAAAGGAATTCAGATGCCCGAGCACTTCAGATTCTTCTAACACAAAGCAGATTTGTGGTGCAAGAAGGTGTTTCTGAGAAATTATATTACTACTGTATACAGAAATGTAACATTTTTCACTTTCGCTATTAAAAATGACAGAGAACCTCTGCTGCCACTGAGAAACTCATATGGCTCATGTATATGTACTGACATCCTTTTGCATGATTTTTCCACAGAATCACATTGATCTGTCTGCATCCATAATTCCAGTCTATAAGCACAGACAGGCTGCAAATTTTATTTGCCTCCAGAAACACTGATCTCAAATGCTCCATAGGGTGTTTTGAAATTCCACATGCTAAGCAAGTGTTAATTATGACTGCTGCTATTACATATTTATAGATAACACATGAACAGTTCACAAATCTCAAAACAGGTAATAACCAAATGCTGTAAGTGGAACTTCACATAGCCTTCAAGAGCACTTTGCCTTTAGTAATTTTCTTAGTTAATYAGTTAATCACCTGAGTTGCTTACAATACACCAGTAAGGTAAGTCACAAGCAGAAGACAAAATTAGAAATAATTCTGAAGAAAAACCTGTGTTTGGGAAAAGAAATAAAACAATTATATGGTTCATTTTATCATTTTACACAAGCCTCCTACTTCCTTCTTTGTATTGACTGAAGTATATTTTTTCTCCCACAGTGCAGAACCTTACTTCCTTTCAAAGTACTGGACAGCAGCAGCTATGCAGCATAGAAAAAGGCAACATGCCCAATATTTAGCAATTGATGCTGCTTAAATAAAAACTCCTAATCACTTACAGTATTTGATAAAACTCTGTTTTTGAGATTACATTGGAAGTTTTTGTTTCTCAAGCAAAAGTTGGTTGTTGGTGAAAAAAATGCATCTTTGTAGAGATTCAATGAACGTGAATCAATCAAATATGCTATGATTTTCTCTCTTGCAGCTCAATTTCAATTATAGTTCTTGAAGCATTTTGTTAGAAGGCGGCTTAGGCTATTCTTAAAAAAAGAAGGACGTTTTTGTTTTCAGATGGTTCTACTATGCAACACACGATTCAGTATGGAAAAAGTAAAGTATCTGCAGTAAAGATGTAATCAATTTCCTCTTCAGTGTACATTTTGCATACAGTCATTTTTCTGTTCCTATCAGAAGATCTCACCACACTAATGTACCTAAATATGCATTTATGTTACTGTTGCGAAGACTGAGCTGACAAGAGCAAAAACGAAATCAAATTTAGTTGAAACATTAAAAGAGACAGTGGATTTATTTCCATTATTACACTTTCTCAAAAATGGGCTTTTTTGTAACATAAATGTCTGAAACATTACCCAAATTCCTATGAACAAGAAGCTAATCATACAAGTAGTTATATACATTTGCTTATGCATATTTTAAATAACACGAACAATATAGGTACACAGAGAATCTGTATTATCAAGTTAACAACATTTCACATTCTCAAAGTCACAGCCCTTAAAACAAATATGGCCTTGAGTAAGCCCTGTGACCCTTTAAGAACCAGTGCCCTTTTAATAAGACATGTGACCTGAAGACCTTCAAGACCCTGAAGATGCTGATGTTAAAATACGTGGGGGGGGGGGGGAAGGGGGAAATCAGTTTAACCCACTAATGGTTTCAATTTGTTTGCTATTATTTAGGCAGAAAACATGGTCCCTGTCCTTAAAACTACATGTTAGACTGAATTTCTGTAGAAATGGAGAGCTGTATGTTCTCTCTCATTCACATACCACATATAGCAATACTTATTTCACTAGGTAGGAAACTAACACAATTGGGTCCTTCATAGGTCAAAGACTTAGTCATTTCCCGAAGCCTGTTCCTATTCCTCACAATCTCCATTCAACTTCTACCATCAACACCAGGTTTACCGACAAACATGCTGCTTATGCACATGTTGTTCATTGATGGCGTTAGCCTATGAAACACAACAACTATAAAAAATGCAAATCCAAACTCTCATGCATTAACTCACTGCAGTTAATAGAAAGCTTACTTATCTCCTAACGCAGGATTTATCTTGCTTAACCTTAGCTAGAATTAGAGACCTAATTTTATGACTAATAATCATCTAGGCTCCCCCTACAGTTTAGTGAGGAATAGCTCCACAGATTTATCCTGTCTGCCACCAAACATGTCCTAAATTTAGATGATCTGCATTCTGGAAGTGCTGTCCCGGTGTGCATAGTCTAACCTAGTTGTCTAGACATTCAGCTTTTACATAAATCTCACAACTGTTTATATTTTCTCTGAATCAGTTAACTGGGACAACCTTCTAAAGAAAAGAACCTTCTATTATCAAGGCTTTTTCCCGAGAAGATAAAGATCTCTAAAGCGTCAATAACACTTCACATACTGACCATAAGAATTCAGACCAACAACCTTCAGAGTGCTAATTTATAACTTCTAGTTTATAATTACTAATAACTTATACCAATCACTGCATATAGAACTTTCCCTTTTAATGTTTTCCGTTATTCACATTATGGTGAAGCTAGTTACTAATATTTTAATTACTCAAAAAGAAGGACTTCTTTCCCCTCTAATGGTGTACAGCCTCACAAGCTGATGCAACCATTCAGCTGTGAGGGCTATTTATCTGTAACATGATAATTTTAAATATAGATTTTGCCACTGCCCAACTCTAATATATACAACATTATTCCTATTTCAAGCTGTGCTTACTATCCTGTGACAACCTGCTATAGCACTATTATCTAGATACTCTTAAGACCCTTCATAAAAACCAATACAAGCCCTAACAGTGCAGTTTTATCATTCCTAATATTAAGCATCTTGTATATATATATTACAAAGTTTTGAATAAATAAAACATCTTGCACAGCCATACAAAATAAATACATGAGCATTTATAACCTAAGAAGTTGTGTCATGCAGTTTTTAAAGCCAGTGTCTTATCCTTTTACTGCTCTGATACTGACTTCCTGTTTAAAATGCCCAGGGTGGGGCTGCTTCCAAGTCCAATAACCAGAACAYGCACTGCAATATCTGAGGAGCTTAAAGAAAAAAAACATGCCAATTATTAAGTTGAATCTGTTACGTAGCCTGTCTCCCACTAATTCCTTCTCAAGGAAGAAAAGCTTTTCACTAGACAGAATGGGACTAATGCCAAAATTTAGCTCCTTCTACCCACAATGGCTGCTGCATGTTCTTCCATCCATTTCTATTCTTCACGTGTTTCATTTCGGAGCAGAACTGGAACAAGTGAGAGCACGCTGCAGCTGCCGTGAGGAAAGAAGCCAGCTTCTGGCAGTAGTTACATCCCACAGAGGGCTGTTTCTTCATATAACCATTGAAAAACAACTGCCTACTCTGTCAGCACCCTCCGTCCTCATTACACTCCTCTACCATGCTGCCTGAAGGCTTACCCCATCATGGGTTTTTCCTCCAGCACCTCTAGGATTATTCACCTTATAGCTGTTTTACAGGCTGCTGTTAGTATATGCATACATATACATAAAAATCCACAATGCTACTAGCAAACATCCTAATTACAACTCTAAATAAAAGACTGATTTGAAGTTTTAAAAGGATGTTTTATCAGTGGTTTTGTGTTGCCRTGGTAACAAGATTCCAAGGGCATATCCAGGGATAAAAATCTCTCTGAAATACTGCTTACGACTAGGATAGGGAAGGGAAAAATAATTCCAAGCAAACAAGCCAACCTATAAAGATGTTTACTCTTTTTTACTGAGTCTACATTTAGCTCAATCGTAGACATTTCCACAACATACTGACATTTATCAAGTTACGATGAAAATAGCTTAAACTTATTTTTAAGACTGCTGTAAGAAAAATAACACATTATTACTATATAGTTGCCTAGCAGTATCATAATGGACTGTTCCATTAATTTGCCACAACTTCTTGGCTGGGGGAAGGTGGCTATGGGGTGTGATTTCTTTTTTTAAAATATATATAATCAAACATCAACTCCTTCAGTTTCTTCAGAATAATTGTTTCTGACTCCAGATGATCAAAATGTAGGGAGCTACAGTGGATTATTCCGACTGAGAATTTTTTTTTTTTTCTTCAAAGAGCAAAGACTGGAAAAAGGATAAAAAGAGTCAAAGTGAGTTTCAGATTTGAGGACATCCAATAAAGGTGTCAACTTTATAATACTGAATATACTTTTTGACCCCAACTGTAAATATCTAAGGTTATTAGAAGTCTTTGTTACTTCCACTTTTTCATATTATTTTTGAAGCTAAATAAGCATACTACTCATTAGACCTTTTTTATTACTACTACCTTACAAAATCAGCATCTGTTTTTAAAAGGAACACACAGATATTCAGATTTAAGGTGTATTTGCCTTGTTTTAATGGGCCTCAGTATATAAAAAGGCAATCCGCTTCTTGCCTAAGAGTTTTCTTTTCGATTTATTAGCTTTCTCTAAAAGAAGTTCTTAATAACTGAACATTTCCTAGGCTTCTCAGTTGTGAATTCAGGAAATATAATGCTTTTGCATTAGATAAAAATTCAGTGATATTCAGTGATAAATCCAGGATTAATCTAGCTTGTCATTTCTGTAGATTGCACCCTTACACCTTAAGGGTTCCTATCCATTCTGTCACAGGAAATAATGAAGATGATATTTTAAATGTTTAAAGGAACAGTAAAATAAAAAACAAACGGTGACAGAATTAATAATTGAATTTTATTTTGTGAGAGTCATTATCCCTCTCCTTTTATAAAGTTAGGAGGAAGTGAGAGAGATGAGGAATATTCTTTTCTACTGCACCATGCATCACAGATAAACTACAAAAAAAGGAGCATCTTAAGACATTTCTACCTCTTTCTTCATTAAAGATTTATATTTATAGATTCTAATTTCGACCACGTAGAAAACTTAAATCTATGAAAAGAGAGAGATACTCAAGTATTAGATTCTTGGGAAAGAAAAACCCTCAGCCTTGAGGCTCTAGTTGTTTTTCAAGCCTCATAAACATTATATAACTTTATGGACACAACCACTGGACACTTTTGCATGCCACTCAGAGGGACAAGAGTCAAATATGTTGTAATTCAGCACTTTTGAATTATCTATTGGTATGCTACAGACACTCCCCATTGATTATTAAAAGCCAGCAGTATGTGTTACCTTCTCAGTCTTAATGAAATACATATAAGTACTAGCAAGACTATAATGAAAGAAAAAGCCAAAACACTTGAATTCAAAACTGAGATACTTCAGAGTAAATTTGGATACAAGCAGTATATACAGTATTCCCAAAAAACTGAGTGTTTGGGAAATGGACCTTCTTTCATCCATCATACAGCCATGAAATATCCAGTATTAAAGTTTTCAAAAGTGAAAGTGAGACAGGAGAAACATACAGTGGGTCCCTCTAAACATAGCTATTCAAACAATCACCTGATTGCTGAATTCTCCACCATTTGTATACAAAGTATCAGAAAACTACCTGAAGTTATAAATTACAGGATGACCACAGATTTAACTCTTCTTTTTGTTGAGGAGAAGAAAAACAAAAACAAACGATGGCTGTTTGTAAGCACAGAACAGTCACTGTCAATTTCACTGCTTTTTTCTTTTTTTTTTTAAATTTCATGCTACAAAAATGGCAGCGAAGGAAGGCTGAGCAACAGAGAACATTAAAATAACTAAAAAGTAGATATGATCCATTTTGCAGCAGGATTAACCTGGCCCTGCCTGAAAATTCCTAACTGCATGCTATTTGAACATTTATTTTCTTTTAGTGGTTTTTGATTTGCCAGGATCACTGGATAGATTATTGCTTTTGGCTAAGAAAATACAAACAGCTGTTTCTAAATCTTGTATCATGACCCCTGTGTAAAGCAACTGTCATACTTTACACACACATCATGAATTTATCTGTATCCTTAGTCCCTTTTTATCTGTTGCTCATCACCAAATCATCAAGGCCTGCTACTTTTTTTTTTTTTTTTAATGGAAGATGACCTGAACATGCTATTTTGGATTGTATTTGTTAAAGTTGATTGTTTCTTTCCTTTTCCAAAAATGAGGGGGAAGGAGGAGGGGAGGGACACCTTATTTCTAAAACAGTGTCCTCTAGTTTATCCCAAGTGCATAGCAAGGCGCCCAAATAATCAATGCTGACTGGTCGATCATTACRATGATCGCTAACATTACTTTGTTAGATCTCCGAAGATTGCCCCAGTTCTCTCCAGTCTGCACTAAAATATAACTGCATTACCTTCACCTTTACCATGTACTTTTTCAGCCATTTTCCCCATATCGTTTAATACCAGTCCTAACATTAAAGGTTTCCAGCACAATTATGCCAAGTCTTTCCCACCATGACAAAAGTGAATAATTGCTCTTAAGTGGTTTTATTCTTTGGGAGTTTCTGTTCTACCACAATTTATTGACCTTCACACCATGAATTCTTAAGTCCCTTTTGTAACCTTCTGTAAGAGAGGTTTGTTTTCGATAGTCTATTCAAATAATTCTTGTAGGTTACAAAGGCACAATTTTCTTTTTTCAGAATTAGAAAAGTAAAATCTGATGGGACCTTCTGCAGCATTATAATTCTGAGCTATTTACTATGCACACGATTTCATAGTTTAACTCCTTAGATCATTCCTRCTATTTTGAACAGAAATATCTAGCCAAGGCAAATGGAGTCCAAGTCTATCAAATGAATTAAAATCACCAAAAGCTCAGTCAATTCATAATCCTGGGCGTGGCAGACCAAATGATCAGTTGTTTTGTTAGCACCTATTAAGACAAAATATAGAGGTGATTCTAGAACTACACCTTAACATTAGTATTATAAAAATATTAGCTATTTCACCCAATATTCTGTATTAAGTTTGGTTAAAGAAGTCACTTAACTTCATTGTGTTCTGATCAATCTTAGTTGTTCCAGGAAACCCATCAGTTCTCTCAATTTCCTGTGCCTTTTTATATGTATTTTTCCTTCTATACCTTTAACTGTTTACCACTATGACTCCAAATCACCCTATTAGTCTGCTCTGTTTTATGCCACTTCAGTTCACTTCAGGTCAGACTCCAGAAAATAGACTTGTCAAATAGTCTCTTACGTCTTACTATTTTGTCTACTTTTTGCCTTTCCACTTGTCTTCCCCATTTTAGAGGTCTACCGGTGCAATTATTTCCTCTATTAAAAAAAAAAAAAAAAAGTGAATTTACTTTTCAGCTAAAACAGTTCTCCAACACAGTTAACTCTGCAGCTGTGTAAGCACTAGCACCAGCAGAAGAGAGGAGGAAGGAATTACATGACCTGAGGCAGGGAAGGAAAGGCTGCCCCTTTAGAAGCAGCACAGGCTTAGATCAGCATAAATCAATCATGAAAACCACAGCTTAAGTTTCTAACCCTGATTGTCCTGAAAACTAAACCTCCAAACATGAGCCAATAAAGTGCTGGCTTCCTCATTCTGTGCTTATGACTTCTCAGAGATGCAACAAGAAGCAACCAAGAAAAGTGAAGACAGGTCAGTTATGTAACTAGTATCACTCCAGATCCTCGGAAAAAAACCTATGAGCAGCAGCAAAGCAGGTTACATGTTTACAGGAAGTATCCTTCTTCTTTCCCTCAGAGGGGTGAGAAAGTGCTTCCAAAGGAGCTGTGAATGGTAATGGTATAACCAAAAGTGACAATCAGGTTTACTCTTTTGCCTAATAAAGTTCTAGCTTTTTCTTCTATCCCAAACACTTTTCCTAAAAGCAGCTTTACAAAATGGAAGACAATATAAGATCCACACAATTACTTTATTTTTCAGAAATTAGCTTATTTAATTCTTTGATTCCACATGATGTAAATCTTCAGGAAAAATAGTTTGACGTTTAACTCCAAAAGGATGCAACAGCAAGCATCCCCCCCCCCAAACCCTGAACAAAATCATTTATGCATACTCAGAAGCAGAGGGGTTCCATAAACCTGTAGAAACATCAGTCCAACGTAAGAAGCATCACCAAGCAGCAAAGAAAGCAAGCTAACTGTTAGAGTTCATTTGAAAAAAAAAAAAAAATCACTAGCACTGCAAATTTCACCACTACCAGAGGTTACTTCTCTTGAGTATCAGTTTACAGGGCATTTTTTTGCATGCTTAAAAAAAGACATGCCAACACTAAACCCTGTAAAACAACAAATCCCAGGAAAATTGGGCAAATTCTGGGCTGATCAACTGAAGCAGTTTGGGGAGTAATGATTTGGAGTGCTCTAACCACTTCAAGTTTAATTTAGGACATATCAATATCTCATGGAGCAAACTGCCTTCCCATCCAACAAAAAGCAAGGTACTGCAGTGACAGCTGCTAATTTTAAGGAAAACTGCAAAATGAAGTAATTACATATTATAAACTATAAGTCTAATTACAAGTTGCTGGTAGTTAAAATGTACTCATAACACAGATGAATTACTTTGTACCATGCAACAAAAACTCTCATTTGCATTCTAATCACCATTTTCACTATTTTATGAAAATTCTGTTAAAATACAAAAGAAGAACTTCCAAAAGAAGATTTTTTTCCCCCTTAATAGAATTACTTTTTATGATTTTAGGTATTACTAAACAAAGTAGGGAGCAAAATAACATGCGCACAAGTAAACTATGCCACTGAAAGGCAATCAGCCCTAAGGAGAAACACAGCAACCATTTTACAAGTCTTTCTTTCAACCAGCATGTAGACAGCCAACAGGGCACTAAAAATGTCCCACCACAGCAGTCAGAGTGCAGACAGTTCTGTACGAGATACTCCTTCTACATTAGCAGACTTACCCAGTGACTAGAAACAGAACGGAAAGGGGTGGAGACAGGAATGCTCTTTGAAAGAGAAACCAACCTACTGCACAGTGATGGAGAATGAGAAATCTCATTTTGCCAGAGTATCTACCAATTTCTGATGAAATAACTCCAACTGAATTAATCAGATTAACCATTACTTGGATCTAATTAATCTATTTGCTCAAAGCTGATAATGAAGTAATTCATGTTTGGCTTTTAATATACCTTAGAAAGAGATGAGTATGAGAATAGCTTTTTTACATCCAGAAAAGTTGTACTAAAGCAAAGGAAAATAAGTCACCTTCTGAAAGGGAGATTCATCTACAAGCAAACATTTATTTTTCATAAATGAACTAACAAGCAATATAATCTAGACTTCACAGAGATAAATCACCCGAAACAAAATATTGTTTCACATTTACTATTAACTTTGCATTACACACAGTAAAAAAAATTACACTCTAAAATATGCTTGTACAACCATACTCTTCATCTGAGCAATTTGCAAATCAAAACTGTTACTTTAAATGTCATTAAAAACAGTTAATAAAATATGCTTTTTTTCAAATGTCATTTGAAAATTTTCTAAAATACCTAGCTTTCAGTGGAAATAAAAGTATTCTTTAAGTAAGCAGAACAACATCCAACTTTGTCCATTAGCAGCGTGTGCTTGCAGCGACGAAGGCTTACCATGTCCTGGGCTGCATTAGTAAGTATGTAGCTAACAGGTCAAGGAAAGAGATTACTCCTGTGAGGCCACATCTGGAGTACTGCATCCAGTTTTGCTCTCTTCCAGTGCTGGAGCAAGTCCAGCAGAGAACCATTAAGATGGACAGGGGGCTGGAGCACATGACATACAAAAAAAAAAAAAAAATCCTAAGGAAACTGGTTTCCTTAGCCTTGAGAAAAGAAGGCTGGGGGGCATGAGGAAGCACCCCATTCTGTCTTAAACTACCTAAAGGGGAATTACAGAGAAGACTGATCCAGACTCTTCGCAGAGGCAAACAGTACAGAGGACAAGAGGCAATGGTCCCAAGTTGCTGCAAGGGAAATTCTGATGAATATAAGGACAAGAATTTCACCATGCAAGTGGTTAAACACTAGAACATGTTGCCCAGAGAAACTGTAATCTCCATCCTTGGAGATTTTCAAAAAAATTGAGTGGACAAGACCCTGAGCACCGTGATCTAATTCTGAGGTTAGCCCTTCTTTGAGCAGGAGGCTGGACTATGTGACCTCAAGACGTCCCTTCCAGCCTATATTATTCTATGAAATATTCCACAGCAAGATGTCATAAAAAATATTTCTGTTAAACTGATCAGTGAATTCCCTTTCTAGAGCACAGTTGAAAGCTATGACAAAGTATCAACATATTAAAAAAATTATGATGTTGGTGAAGTGCTAGTTTTCAGCTAAAGCTGAACTGTACACATACTCAGTTGGTAAGTGTTAACTCTCTTCCTACAGGCTGTATCTCCCCACTCATAAACAAGTAGCTCACCGAACTAACAAAGCCTGGTTTCCTACATGTTTCTGTTTTCCTTGGGAGTACCAATAAACCCACCCCTGAAACTGGGGCATTTGTAATATTTCCTTGGGGGAGTCTCTGACTTCTCACATTTGACCTCTTGATATAGTCTCTTCCTCAGTGGACCAGTTTATAGAATCTCTGTGTTCTACCAAAATACCTTTTAAGAAACCTGCAGGAAGTCTGCATATTTAAGACCTCTACCATCTGTCAAATTTGATGGAAGGCAGGCAACAGGTTCAAGAGCCATATGTGGGGGTACAGGAGACAGACTAACACAACCACATACGGATAATGTGAATACATAAGCCATATTTCCACAATAAATCATGCTAAAAAAAMCCCTCAATTTATCTTTATCTGTTTCTGTGGGCTGGACCATGCTATGTTAAGAAAATGTGTATTTATTTATRAAATGCAAGTGTCCCTAAGCTGCACTCTTCAACTCCTGAGCTACTATCCCATTACTTTGGGCAGACAGGAAAAGATGCTACCTCTCATCTCCCATAAATCTTAAAGACAGCTCTAACATGCACAGAGAGAAGTGGTTGCTGTCCCTTCCCCAATGCCTGCTTAACAGCTTACTGACCACCTGTTGCATCACAGGGGACAGAAGAAGAGCAGCTCTAATTGCTCCTTTTTTGTTTCCACGTCAGGTTAAGGAAGTGCTAGCAGTCTGAGTGACTTAACTGAAGGGAAAAGCTTACCCCTGTGTCTCTCTTCCCCAGAGAGAAGCTGATAACCGGCCACCAATTACATTCCCTAACTTTCTACTCTGATCTTTGCACTAACTAGAACGTATTACAGCTGGGTAACTTGTGTCAGCTCACTGTTTTCCATAACACAGAGACCAGAACATGTTAATTAAAAGGTATCAACACCCATACCCAAGCTGTGCTCCCTAAAAGCACATATAAGCAAGCTCAGGTATCTCTAAATTTGGTCTATCACAGAGTACTCACTCCAGATCAGTGGAATATTTAACAGAAAAAAATTACAGGTTGCTTCTGTTCCTCGCCACCAAGCAAACAGTCTCCAAATCACCAATTTGACCCTCATAGATTGGCACAACTGGTCTCCATACTACCTTTTTGTCTAATTTCAGACAGTCTTGAGAGAAGACATTATGCAGTCATTAACCCAATCAATGCTATTTTCATCTTTTAATATAAATGCCTGTATCTTACAGAGCAATCTCTCCCTAATCTTTTCCATTTGGAATCTCTTTACGAATATACTTCTCAATTTTCATATAAAATTTTCTCTCCTCTAAAAGGAACTTCCATGAGAGATTAGAAAAGAACAGAACTTTGAAAAAAACTACTGCCAAATGTTTTAACTATTCCTTTTCAATATCGCATTAATGTTCATCTACTGACTAGCTTAATTTTTAAACGTAACTCTTCTACAGAACATCACCAACTCAAAGATGTCTTTCTAACAACACAGTAAAATCCAAGCCAAGAAATGCAGGATTTGAGCTTCAAGATTTTCTTCCAGCTGCATTCATCTTTATTATTTACTTATAATATTTGCAGCAGTGATGCTTCACATGTGCATAAGTGTGATGATAAGGGGTTACCAAAAAATGGAACACAAGATAGAACATCCTTATCATATTCCCATTAATTATTTCTTTCCAAAAATATGATTTGTTTTAAACTGTCAAATGATCATCCTTGTCAAATTACCACTGACTGAATAGATGAAGGACAATTCCGACCAAAAATTTAAGGCTCAACACAGTCATATTTTCATCACTGTTTGTGTGCATTTAGAGTACAGCGTGTTAACAGGTTATATTCAGCACTGCCAAAAGCAAAACCGAAAAAAAAAAAACCCAAAACCAGACTTGGGGAGGAAGAGAGAATCTCAAAACCTTGCATCTGCAAGTTAGTTCTGAAACTTTCAGACTTTGTCTGAAAGTCAGTTCTAGGTGACTCTCAGGTTAATAGTCTCTTATATCACTGAAAGGCAGAGAATATCATTACATAAAGAACTTCACACCAAAATCCCTCAAAACAACTCTTAAGCAAAAGGGGAAGAACATGAGAAATAGACACAGTGTTTGCATGTATTTGGATAAATTAATTCAGAGTAACAAACATGACTGTATGACTAAATAATGGCTCAAAGCTGCTAGAATGTATTGCAGTCCTAGAAATTGTTGAAGATCTTAGATAAAACTTTATTTGCGCTGTGGTCATTCCCCAGTTTCACATGCAAGAGGACTGAAAACAAAAAATAGGTTAGAAAAGGCTATTGACATGGATATCCACTTATTAATCATTTCACCACCACCACCCCCAGCAACAAAAGTTCTGGGTAAGATGCAAGCCTATATCAAAGAACGAACATTTTTGGCAGAGGACGTTACTGGAGGACATTATGATTGAGGTTTCCCTGATAATATGCCTCTTGCATACGAATCTGAGAAAGTGCAGCCACAACATAGCAGTAAATATACTGCTCAGATAAATGAATTTTGAGTAAAATAGAGTTAAGTTTAAAATGACTGTAATAGAGAAAACAGTTAAATGCCTTTAAGGGCTTTCAAATTCAGATGAGAGAATGTTCATGTACAGTATATTCCAACATTTTCCTCTACTTCTTGTGCTATTGTTTTATGTTCTAATCAATATTTCTCAAACATTCTATTCTCTGCTGCCAAGTCAAAATGGAAGCTGGCTGTAACAATGTTACCCTAAGAACACTTCATTTGCCCTTTTATTCAGTGACATAATTAAAAGAATTTTATTTTATCTTGTTTTCAACTCCCAAATTCAAAACCCCAGAAATATAGGGGTCAGGAAAAACAGACAAGAGTGAAGGTTTTTAAGAGTTAAGTCACTTGCTTTCCATACAACAAGCCTTATGGCAGAATAACTAGAATCTCTGAAGTTGTATGCGTTAGCTGGGGGTCTAAAAAACAAAAACACCGAAGCTTGCTTTGTTTTCCTTCATTAAAGCGTACAGATTTAAATGGATTTTGCAGCTGCAGGAAATATCTCCATCTTCACCCTCATAGCTTGCCCTCTAATCACCTCACAAGGGAGAGGCTTCTGCAGATCCTCACTGCATTACCAATCAAAGCAAGACATGAAACATTTAGTATTAATCTGCATAACCTACACCTCCATTGATTGATAAGTAATCTTATTTAACCGTAGCAGCTCATATGCTGTGCACTACAAAGCATTATGTTTGCTATGGCATTTAGCTAGAACATGTGCAATCCAACACTTACCAGGTATACAATACAAATTGAGACTTTGTTCCCTGTCATTTCACATCCAAGGCAGAAGAGCAACAATTAAGAGCACAACATATCAAATTTAGTGCTTCACATTAATAACTTCAGAGGGGAAAAACTCAGTAGCCAAATGCATATTTCAACTGACCCAGAGATTTTTTTTTTTGTTAATAACTGTGTATAGCATTCATATCAGACCAAAAAAAAAAAAAAAAAAAAGCTTTTCAACAAAAGATAACATTACATAGCCAGTCTTGGAGAAAAAAATTAATATTTTAAGTAACAGAACTTAATAACACACCATTTGGAAGGGAAGAAAGTGGCCATATTTTCCCTATATCTGCATACTAACCTAGTGATGCCAAAAAAGGGCATGAGCTGCCATCATACTGCTTCTTGTAATCTTTGATCATTGGTGAAATATTTTAGCTTTAACACAGTGTCTGAGTTACCACTTTTAACACCCCATTAATATGAGTGGGACTATACACACATCTTGAAAGTACTATTCCAAATCAGACTGCAAGCGTAAACCAGTGCAGTCAGTAGTGAGATTATGGGCACCGGCTTAGGTGTCCCAGCATGGATGAGTTGCATAGTAATAAAATGTGGCCTGTACCATAAGCTACAAGTTTTAGACTGGATATATTGCTGTGATTTATACACTAAATGATAATAGGGGTATTTTTATGCCACAAACAGGATTTCTGATTTACATTTTGAAGGTTCTTCCCATAGCTAAAAAAGTGAAGGCCGCAATTCAAAACTTAAACACAGGCTTATCTCCCAGCTAATCTCATGCCTAGATGAAAGCTTCCACTCTGAAATACAAGATGACTTCATTTTAATAAGCTAGCACAATCCAACATAGCTGTAAAATCTGTAACATATACTCGGATGCTGTGAAGAGCCTTCACTGAGAAGCGCACAAGTTTATAAAAGATTAAACATCAGAGAGAGAGAACATTACCACTGATATAGCTTTCATCAAGTCATAACCTGTAAACCTCATTTAGTACTTCTGGTCAAATTTGAACACGTTGAAGAAATAGAAACAGTGTTGGAAGAAAGTTGATAAAACAACAAAAACAGTTTTAATTTGAATCTCTTATTTCAAAAATAAGTCACTTTATTCTGTTTTGCTAATGGGGAAAACAGAATTAGAAATTGTAACTAAGGTCACAGAGCACGTCAGTCTTATAGTCCAGTCACTAGGTATACCATCTCACAGCATCATCGCACCTCAACCCACCAAACGCAGGCTGCTAAAAGAAAACCTATCTCACACTCTAAATCCGGTTAGCTTACATTTTCAGTATTTTATAGTTCATTCGTTTAGCTTTTTAAGACTGATATTAACCAAAGCAAACACATACTACTGCTTTTTAGCGAGGCTTACCATAAGTCTTCATGACATAAAATAATCAAGAACTAGAAGACCTGAACAGAACTTTCACCTGTATATATGTTAATTTAGACAATAATCTGGCAGGCTGCGCAACACAGACAACAAACACATCCAAAGAAAAGGCAGACTGGAGCAGCAATTCGTACGCACGGATTCACTTTTTTTGTTTATCAACTATGACCTTACAAACATGCAGCACATGCACAAAGAGAAATACAGAGCTGTTAGCATGATGTTACGACCTTTTCCCCTTTTTCAATGTCTATAATATGACTGTAAGGAGAGAAAAAAGAAAGGGAGAAAACAACCCGAGAGGCAGGAGCAAAAAAATTTAAAAATAACGAGCACACGACAGAAAGGAAACGAGAGGCGTAGCTGCACCCCACGGTGCAGGAATTTTGGCGGGGGGGAGAGGCGACGGCAGCCGGGGGTTGGCGGCCGAGGAGGGGACGGGCGATGCCGGAGGGACAGCCGCGGCAGCACGAAGGGAAAAGCGGGGACGAGGAAGGAGGCAGGGATGCTGGAGCCCGGGCTTCCCCTCCCCCGAGGGCCCGGCGCGGGCCGCTGCCCCCCGCAAGGGCGGGCCGGAGCCCGCGGCCGAGCCCCCGGGGAGGCTGCGGACGGGCAGGGCGGCGGGAGGAGGGAGGAGGGAAGAAGGGAGGGAGCTGTGCAGGGCAAGGGCGCTGGCCCGGCGGGGCGCGGCGGCCGGCACTCACCACACCATGCCGTAGGCCCCCTCGCCGATGTAGGAGAGGTTGGTGTAGCGCGGCCCCACGTCGAACACTTGGCCCCGCACCATCTCCGGGCCCCCGGCGTTGGCAGCGCCGCCCGCAGCCCCGGCCCCCGACACCGCCGCCATGTTGTCCGTGCCGGGAACCGCGGTGACTGCGTGCGGGGGGGGCGGGGGGGGAAGGCGGGGTGAGGAGGAAAGAGGAGGGCGAGGAAAGAGATGCGGGATGAGGAGGAAGGAAAAGAGGCGTCGCCGGCTCCGCCGCGCTCCGGGGCTCCGGCCGCCGGCTCCGAGCCCCCGTCAGCGCCGCCGCCACCGCCGCCGCTGTGAGGAGACGCTGCCGGAC
>NW_020451238.1:695398-744222 GCF_003343035.1 Apteryx rowi | reverse complement strand
GCGGGGGGAGGGGCGGGGTCACGTGGTGGGCGTGCCGCCTCTGCGGCCGCCCGGCGCCATTAGAGGCGTCAGGTGGCGGCGGCGGTCGCGGCCCGGGAAATGGTGTCCGGGCGGCGGCGGGGGTCGGGCCGCGCCGCGGGGTGTCCCTCGGCCCCGCCAAGGCCCAGGGTGCCCCGCAGCCCCGGCCCCGCGGGGCTGGCCGCGCCCGGGGGTGTCGGAGCGGGCCGGGGGCTTGCCGGCTCCGCGTGGGGCGGGTGGCCTCGCTGCTGCCTGACAGAGGGCCCGGAGGAAACGCGGGACGGAGGCCTGGGGCCGAGGCCTGCGCTCCCTGCGGCCCTGTCACGCGGCTGCCGTTTCCTTTAGCCCCTGCTGCAGTACACGCTGGTTGTGCTGCAGGCCGTGCGCGGTGCGGAGCACTGCTTTGCGCGGGGCCGGGCCCGGAGTCGGCTGCAGGGGGGAAAGATTCCTCTTGTGCTTAAGGTGCTGGTCTGAGACCGAACAGGCYGCGCTCTGCTCTTGGCTGGGCTACAAACCCTGATGTCATGCAGGGCAAGGTTAATATTGTAGGAGGGAGCTGATTTACTGTAGTGAGGGCAAGTTTATTTCTGACACTTTCTAGCTTTTCAGGGCTTAGTTTTGCAACCTCTGATTAGCATATGGTTTTTATATGTAATTATATTCTCCTGTTACTTGTTTCCCATGTGAATGTAAATAAACTCAAGGATTTGAACAGGAGGTGAAGATTTAATTGATTAGAGTTTCTATCAGGCCACAATTGTTGCTTGCAATAGTGTCCATTTTTCCTGTTTTCCTACAAGGCTCTCTTTTCCTACAATGATCTGTAGGTTTACCGAAAGTTGGACATAAGAGTCTTCTGAAAATTTTCTGCAATTCTTTAAACATCATACTTACTTTCCAAGGTTTTTAAAGGCAAAAAATTGTACCTGTCTGATCTGAAATCCTACTGCTACTTAATTTTTTACAACTAGTGCCACAATTTTTAGATGTACTGTCACTCCTGTTCCTTTGAAAATGCATTAATCACATACAGATCTCCATATATCTCAGCACATGAGTGTGTCCATGTTCACACCCATTTTAGCCTGTTGAAAGACCCCGGGGTGAAATTGTGCGATTACCCCTGACTCACGCTTTTCTTGAAAGTTGCTACTATTAATTTTGTGTTCCTCTTTAACCAGAAGCTGTTACGTGCAAATCAAGTTCCTCTCAGGTTCTCACTGGTTGTACTCTGCCCTCTTTTTTCCTCCCAACATTTTTCTCAGCTCTGCCACTGCTCTCTCTAGTCTTCTGTTGACATTTCTACTATTGACATTTCTACCGACCGACCGTGCTGCTTCATGCCTCTCTTTGCCTTTGGGGCGTCCCTGCCCATGYGCTCCCTGTCTTCCTTCTCCCAACTGCCCGAGCCCAGCTGCCAGATGAACTGCCGCAGGGTCATTTCTTGCATCCCACCTTCTGTCACTACTTGCTGCAAACAAGCTTCCATCGCCACGACCAAACAATTGCAATTTTCTGTAGCTGGTTCCAAATATTCTACAACCTCCTGATTATGACTTATTAACATCCCCCAAAGCGCTGGGCTTGCTGTTTGAACAGAAGTCAAAAGGGAAGAGTTGCCAGTTTAAATTGCACAGTGGGATGGCCTAACTGCAGCCTAAGGACTCTCCTTCGGCACAGACCTACCCAGCTGGCATCAGGGTTTCAGATGCAGCCCCAGCATGTTTGGTGGAGTGAAAACTAGCCTGGATGACCAACATAATCTAATGAAAAAAATTCCTCCCTGTATTTATCACACACTCAACCATATGGCTTGTTTTTTTGTGTATTGATGTGAGATAGTTAAAACTGCTTTTCATGTATTTATTTTTCCTTGTATATAATACTCTTTCATAATGTGCTTTTTTCACTTTAGAAACCCAGCCTTATTTTTCTCAGAAATTTCAGACAGCAGTAGATGTGAATAAATGTTTAAATTTTCTGAAACTGTGTAAATAAAATATGATTTAAAAGATTTTCTTAACTCCAAAAATGAAATTATGCTTGCAGTTCTGATTACATACATAAATAAATCTGTCATCAGCAAATGCAAAACAAATGATTATAGAGAATCTAGCTTAAACACAACCTGTCACAGCAAAATTTAATTAAAAACTGGTGTATATCTAGATTATTTTCCACCTTCACCAGGATGTGTCAGATCAAAAAGGAAACCAACCAGGCAGACCAGGAAATTGTGGAAAGACTGTCAACTCCTTTGAGTGCTGTGTTCAAATATATGTCTAATCCAATTAAACCTAAATAAGCGGTCAAAAAGCTATGGCATGCTTTGCCAACAGTTCCTCTTGTGACAGAACATAGCTGTATGCATTTCAAGGTAGCAATACAGTTATTGAGTTTGACAGGCCAGATAGAAATGGTATCAAATACTTTTCAGCCTTTATAAATACACTACTGTTATCTACACTTTATGTTGGGCCTTTTCCTCACACATTAACAAGGTGACATTAAAGCCTTGGTTCTGCAAGGAATGTAAATTTGTTTTAAGCAAATGATTAGTTCCATGATCAGAATAAAGGGTTATGTTGGGGGGGAGAGGTCATACTTACTGTAAAAATGATTGCAGATAAGAAAAAGCAGGTGAAAAAAAAGTCTCCATTCTTCAAACAGAAATAAAACCACTGCTAAGAAGAGCTGTCCAAACAGAAGTGCAGTACCTTCAGTTTGAAAGCTATCTTAGGAAACAGCTAAGCCGTACAACAGGTCAGTTTAAATATGCAGTGGTTTGGACTATTTCCATCTTGATATCAAGTTCAGGGGTCATGTGGATGAGTTCATCCTACAGACAGGGTCTAGAGATTCTCTGTACTGTTACAAATACTGCTTTAACCGTTAACTTTGTAGTCTGTAAATAGTTCTCTTGAAAAGTAAATATCATACTATGAAAGACCCTATGAGTCCTGGAAACAGCATTATTAGGTATAGGCAAAGAACAGGAACAAAACGTAGCTGCCCTAGCGTGTCACTCCTCACTAAGGGTGGGAGGGTCTTCCTTTTTTTTTTTTTTTTTTTTTTTTTTTTTGCTAATTTAGAACTAAAGCTACATCTCCTAATACCATCATCACTGTAATAGTTGTATTATTTGTGGGGGGGCATTTAGGACTGCGCTTTCTTGGGAGCTGCTGTAGGATTATGGCATTCACTTTCAGAGTACCTCAGAATGACCCTGAACCTCCTCATCCTCCAAACAAAATGTAAATATTATGTATGTAAAATGATCTTCCCAGCATTTTTTAAAAAGACCTCAAGCCTCTGTGTGGGGGTGAAGAGAGAGAGAGAGAGAGAGAGAGAGAGATAAGACATGGAAGATGTTTTATAAAGACATATTTTAACTCCTATGTCACTCAGGAACCATGGTGATGAATGTGACAAAAACTTAAATTACTTAGATATGAGAGCTCTGATCCACAGGGAACCATCCTAAGAGTCATAAAAAGCATCAGATACTAATAATTTCTAGTCACTACCAACCTGGGCTTGATTTAGCTGGTGACATACAGCTAAATCCCTTGTGACTGATTTCATGTAAATGTCGGCCACTGCTTTGACAGTGTAAAGTGACCTCAGTATAAATGGGAATCTCTCTGTAATCTTCTGCTTTTGGGAAGATAAAAACATCCTCCCACCCAAATCGCTGGCCAGTTGATGACAAAACTAACTTTTTTCCCCAATGTTTTTCCTCTTCTCCCCTTTTTTCCCATCCAGCATTCTGACTGACTTTGCAGGAAGCTTGCAATGACTTTCTTATACGTTTTGGAGTTACAGCTAGTAAACAGATTGGTATTTTTGTTTTCGGCATGCCGAGAGGAGCACAAAAGATTATTAATTGCAGAACTATACTGTCAGTAACAGCCTTGATCTTGCACTGGATGTCATTCTATTGCTGTCACACTCTGTCAGTGTCATATTATTGCCAAATTCACTGTTCACAAATATGATATTACAGCTTGAAAGCTTAGTTGTGATTTCAAGTCATTTCTGTTCCTTAGTTTTGTACATGTAATTTACAATTATATTCTGGATATTTAAAAAGGGATTCATTTTACAGCAAACTTAAAAGTTTATTATATATTTCTATCAATTTTAATTAATATACCGACATTTTGCTGCTGTCTATATAAAATTAACTTGCTTTTATTTCTCAACTGCGGCAGCAGCAGTATCCAGGCACTGTCCTGCACTTCAGTAATGGAAATTTCCCAGCCTCAAAGCACACACTGTCTCAGTCAGCTGCAATACAACACTGAGTAATTTCAGTATTGTTGTGTGCTTTACTTGTCTTTAGTTATCTGGAACTCATATCTTCTGAAAACCAACTTCTCTTCAGGAGCTTGCTTCATCTTGCCCAAGACTTAAAATTCAGCAAACAAGCTGTAGATGATAAAAGCGTTGAACCATGCAGATAAAAAGTTATTTTACAGAACTGAAAAAACAAAACATATACATAGTCAATATGTACACAGAATGTTACAGGGACTTGTGAGGATGTCACTAAAACCTGTTATATGACCGTTGTTTTCTTCTGCTGAAGCTTTATACACTGGAAGGCTATTAAGTTTTTACCAAAAGAAGAGTTGTATAGTGTACAATAACCATTTCTTTATCACTGTATTTCTGATATGATTGATTGCTAGAGAAATACAAGAAAATACAAGAAAGGAGATAAAATTATTACAAAACCTCACAAGTCTAATGATTTAGAAATACTAAAATATGCAATCTGTTTCCCTGTAGTTCTCAGTTCAGCTGTAGACAGGACAAGTGATGCCTCCAACAAAGGCAGAAGTCAAAGAATATAGAAATAGGATTACTAGAGTTTTAGGTTGTCCAGATATGCAGTACCTCAATTTTTAATATTACTTGTTTACAGCTAAAAATTTAGGGAGTATCTGTGATGAAGAGGTTGGCTGATGTGAGGGTAGAGGAGAAAGGATGAAGCGGGAAAGAATAAAAAAGAATATGGGGGGGAAGAATGTAAAATAAAAATAAGATGATTAGGTAATGGGAATGAGCTGTGGAAATAGAAGGGTTATAGCTGGAGGGGTAGCGTAAGTATAGATTCAGGGAAAGATYTCTAGTGACCTATTTGATGAAGTTCAGTATTGAACCTTGTCTCTGGGAAACTACTGAGGTGGTGGGTGTCCTGACTACTTGACCCGGCTGGTTCTTTTGTGGATGGATTTTTAGGCTGCTATCAGTAAGTTACTGGTGGTATAATCCAAAGCATCAGTCATTCTGATACCCAAACCCAACTGCATCTGGCTTTGTGCGAGCAAAGCACTTGGCAGACCCAGAAGCCCCTTCATGGGGGACCAGTTTAGGGAACGGTGTCAAACTTTCCAAAAAAAACTCACCAAGGCTTGCTTTCAAGAGAAGTTGTCACCTAGGGTGATGTTCCTCACAAAGAAACATATAGCTAATGATTTTGTGATGGCACAGGCACGCTTCCTAGTTGTCTGCTATTTTCATACTTAGTCTAAACGATGGGCACCAGCCAAACAGAAACAAGTGACAGGGAGCAGTGCACTGGTGGCATTCTGAGCTTTTCACATAAAAGTCACCAGGGTTCAAAATTAAGCTGACGCTGATACAACATCATGTGGCGACCGCTTGGTAGGCTTTGTGAAGCGATGCGGAGGCCTTAGCACTGTTATTCTGAATATAAGGTTACACGTATGAAAGCCTGCTGTCATACTTAGCTTTCCTGTTGGTAGCCTTGGCAGAGAGCAGGACTTGACTGCAAACGGGACTGCCTTTCTCCTTTGCTGGTCAGATCCAGGCCTTGCTGATGCTGAAGGACTGAACTGTAGAAGAAGCACCTCCAGATTCATGGCTGAGGCACATTTCTAAGTCACTGCAGGAGAATTTGTTTCTCTGCTCCCTAAGCTGCACCTATGCTGTGGAAAGGAAGGTATCAGTCTCTTCTCCTTGCGCTTTGTTAACCCACTGGGCTGAGAGGCCAGAATGTCCATATTGCTTATTTTTTAAAGATATTATAAACTAGAGTTCAGTTTCTACGTCTGAAATTGGTGAATCAACATTCATTTTTAAAACAACCATTTCTTTGCAATTTTGCACAGCTATAGCAGAAAGGAGCTACACAGACAAGATAGATTTCCTTGAGGAAGTGGTGTCACAGTATTTTGAAAAAAGGAGCCAAGCTCCTGGAATCTGTGTTGCATTACTTGGGTAATGCAATACATCTGAACGCTTCCTGTTTATCATGAGAGACAGTTTTCACCACATCATAAAACTTTCAAGCATTTGTTAATAAACACTCCCAGGGAAAAAACAATATCCAAATATACAAACCCCTGTGGCATCTGTCATTATAAACAACACAAGGGTTTTCATGATACATATCAGGGGACTATTTGTGTGAGGCAAGCAGATTTTGAGGCCCTATGCAATTCCCACCAAAGTCCACGTCACATCTCTCATTACCTTCAGAGGGATTAGAATTGGACCCTTGGCATATGATATTCTATATGTAAATAGCAAGATGTGTGAATGAGCAAATGTGATTTTTATTATCAGCGTTTGTCATTTTTGTAAACACTGTTGGTACACAGGGAATGAACATCTGCAGAATTACAGCGCAGAACCTTATATGAAAATGGCAAAAGTAAGATTTGTTTCTAACAACAATAATCTGCAAGTGCTGAGGTACCTAATCAAATATACAATTCGTGCAGATGTTCAGAACAGTGCTGCTTTGCTCTGTGGCCTTTCTCACTTGACAACTCTGTTGTCTCAATTAATTCTTCTGGCTAAATGAACCCATTCTGAACCAGCAGATCTGCAGAGCACAAGGGTGCAAATTTTTCAGCCACACCAGCAATGGTTACCGTGCAACTTGCCCCAGTGACAGATAAAATCTTTGGCAAGGAAATACAAATTACTGAGACTGATTCAGGATGTTCTTGTGATCATGGTTAGGACTTAGGCTGCAACTGATGGGCACAAAGGGGCTGGGGGTGAGGGAAGAAAATTCAAGATTTCTGCCAACTCTATAGGGAATAAGCATTTTGTTTGGCAACTATACAACTACAACGCRAAAGACAGCTCTTGCCTCGTGGAGCTTCACCATCGAAGGAGGCCTCTCTAGTTCAGGAGGCTTGTTTAAATTTTCTGGGACAAATAGGAGCATTTGAACTCCACTGGAAGCTTTCATTTGGTAATCCTGCTGTATGGAAATTCAAGATGGGTAATAATTGTGTATGATTCCTACTCCTTTAAATGGCTAAAACAGTGTATATGGCAGAGTTTAAAATGTTATCAACTAGATTAAGGCAAAGACGGAACCTCAGAACAATGGTCTCTCCAGCCACCAGCACTAGATCTAGCTAAAATTATTAAGGCATTCATAACTTTGAATTTTGAAAGTTTTAACAGTAGGAAAGTTATCCAGCTCATATTAACTTTGTTTTATCTGACGTATAGTGGTTACTACTGCAGACTTGCAGAAGCTAATGATAAGAGATGCCTTTTATAAGTGCAGTGCATCGATTGTAATCAAGTGCTACATTTATCTGACGGCATTACTGAGGCTCCGGGTCTCGTACAAGTGACAAAAAATTGTTGTGGCGATCTGTTAGTGTCCTGCATCTCAACTAACTTTTCAGTAGGGTGTCACATTTCCCACTGACATCAAAAGAGCCAAAACTGAATCCCTGGCCTGGAGATTGTTTGACAGAAGGACCAACAGCAATGAAAAGTATTTTTGACTGTTGCAGTTATGGATGCTTAGAAAAAAAGCAAGAGAGAGAGAGGGCTGCTCTTCTTGAAGAATATGGCATAATATCCGGAGGACGATGCTCTGCGATCACATTTCACAGGTGCCATTAATGGAGGCAGAGCAAGATTAAGTGACTTATTGTCTGCCAAACAGTAAGTGTGGGAGAGCAGACAGCAGCTGTCCAGCAACTTAGGCCTATGCCTTATGCACCAGACCATGGCGTGGAAATGTGTGTGGATATTTAATTGCAATTCAACTACAAATTGCCTGGATTTATGAGTCTGGAAAGCCCATATGCTGCAGTAAGAAATGAGTGTTTACTAGCACAGTGATTGTGCCGGCCTTTCCTGCAGCGAGGTAAAGTGCCCCCTTCTATAGAGAATGGATTAAATGGGGGCAGGGTACCACTCTCATGCCCCATTTACTTTTGTGAAGTGCAGCTGGATAAATGCCAATATACAGATACATTTCCAGTGTGAAGTCTGAACAGCTTTCACTGCCTCTTATCTCAGAAAATAAAAATGCAGCAGCTATCCTCTTAGCAAATCCCAATTTGTAGAAATACATACCTACACTAGGGAGATCAGAACAGGACTCCTCCTTTAGGGACTGCTACACAGATATGTTAGAAAAACTCTTTAGGAATAGGAGTAGCAAGATGAGGCCATTGCCCTGTATCCAGGCATTTTTCAAGTGCTTGTTGCGGCAGCCTGGGCATCCGAAYGCTTCCTCTTTGCTCCTTGGTTTCTCTTATGCTGCTCTCACCCGTGACAACGTCCTCCCGGGCTCCGGCAGGCCCAGAGCTGCTCGTTCCCTTCCCCGCCGCGAGGGCTGGCACCGCTGGATTGCCTCCCTCACCTGTCCAGCCAGCCTCCTCGGCCGGCCCTGTTCGCCTCGTGCCCTTTTCAGGGAAGCACCCGCTGTGAGATGAAGCAGATCAGGCGCAGGACAGCAGCAAGGCATCCCCCAGCACGCCCCGCGTTGCTAGTGAAAACGTGCCACCCATCGTTTTTGCACTCATTCAGTTCTGCTCTCCATTCTCAGCGTCCGACTCTCTCCCTTCCTGGGCTGGTACTTCACTATTTCTTCCAGTTTATTGAGCCGAATGAGCTCATTAAAAGGGCCGGACGAGCACCGGACCTGTGCAAAGAAAGCAGGGCTGGGAGCAGAACTGTCCCTGTTGCTACCAGCCATCCATTAGCCTGGTTCAGCTGCCACATAAAATCACTCCCTAATTCTCATCTCATCTGGGGAACAGAGAYGTTTGCCTGCGCTGCTGAGAAGCCTTCAGACAGCTCTGTTACCTTCTCCAGCCTCTCTTGCACTCTTCTCTGTTCCAGCCAAAATGCAGGAAGAAAAGCTGTCGTGGGGGCAGTAAGCTAATGACTTCCTTACCCTTCCTTACCCCTCCTGTCTGCTTGTCGTCTTTTTCCTCTCCGGTTTCTGCCTTCCAGCCCACYCAAAATCTTTCCGTTGTTATTCCATGCTCCTGATTTCCTTGTTCTACCAACTTCCATGCAGCTGTTGACATCTAGAAACGTTCTCCTGATCCAGGGGCTTTTTCCCTGCAAACACACGCTGCGCTACCAAGACACACAACGGCAGGCCTCCTTTCACAGGACAAGTGTTCAAAAAAAGAGTATTACACAATCCACAAGACATGAGCGTTACTCACCAAAACAATCACGGGTATCCTATTTCTGTAGCCCTACCTCTCAGTGCTTGTTTCTCTCCGTTACTGTACCAATGTCTTAGAACCAGGACCCAATAATTTTTACATGTGTATAAAGCTAAAGCCCCTGATGGAGTGGGCTTTTTTGTACAGCTGTAACAGTGATCAGAGGCAGCCCTGCTGTGATGGACAGAAATATCTTGATGTGTTTGTTTTGTGATGTGCCATGAGCATTTATACTGCTGAATAACTAAACTACCTAAAATAACCAGATATAAGCTTATCAAATCAAATCCATTGCTAACCATCATTCATTGCTCTATTCTTATTTCACATTCATTAGGAAGTTGTGCATCATCTTATAAATCAAGGCATAAGAAACAAACAGATGCCTTTTATCCTTAAGAAAAAATCTTTTTGTCAAAACATCATAGAAACATTTATATTCTCTATTTCTGTCTTTCATAAAAGGCAGGCTGTGTCTTCTTACCATCAAACAAAAAGTAAACAAACGTAATTTCATCAGTTCTGTCTTTGGCTGATTTGCATCAGCAAGAATAAAAGACAAAGGCAAAGGCAGAAGAGAAAACAGCAGCTTTGTGCTAAAAGTTTGAATGCACAAAATACTTCTTTCTCCAGCTGTCAAACTTAAAAAACGCTATGCATACCAGTAATAATAAAAGTGTCAAACAGTTGACCACAATGGGAATCACAATGCTTCATTAGAGGTTCTAAAGCAGAACAGAAAAGCTCCCAGCCATTTGTTAAACAGAACTAAACGCTAAGATACTCCCAAAACTGTCGGAAGATGCTTTCATCTAGTCTAGTTGGTCAGATAAATATCTCATTGCTGAGCTCAGTCTAGCCTTGGAACTTGCAGCATTTCAGCAGCAACAGCTGTATATGTCATTTGCTTTCCTGAGACTGGGGCATCTCTCAGTAAAAGAGAAAAGGTTAATGTCCTTTCCAGTGATCAGACCTTCATTCTGTGTGGTGCAGGGATATAATCTGTAATTTTATATTTACATACGTAATTATGTATTATTTGGCAAACCTAACCTATTTGTTCAGCTGACAGGCGATGTTGCGATAAGGAATTTCAGCAGACAGGATATTTATAGACCCTTTATCTCTATGTACAATCAGAACTAAAACGTCAAATAATACCCAGAATGAAGGGTTGTTTCAGTTCAACTTTTCTCCATTGTTGCTTTTGCGTTTTTTTCCTCCCTCTGTCTCGTTACTGCCTAAAACTTGGCAGTGAGAGAAAAAAGGGAATGTGACTCACACTGACAACTTCATTTGCTGTAAGAGACCTTAGTAATTGCTATAACCCACTTACAGGAAAGCTACCCCTCCTCTTCTCTTCCTTCACCCTTGGATAGACAGAGGCCATATTTGCAACAGGAGCAGCCTAGCTGATCTCAGAGGTCAGGCTGTCACTTATAAAGCAACCAGGCCTCTTTCTTTTCACTTTTCCTGTTCTAGATTCAAGTTATCCCCTCGCAGGAACTTAGAGCGGCTTCAGGTTAAGGGACAGCTTCCTGCCGCAGGTTTCGCGTGAACCCAAWAACCGGAGTTTCCAAAGGAGGCGCCGCTCGACCGCAGCGGCGTGTGCTGCCGGCTCCCGCGGCACTCGCCCGCTCGGCACCCAGTACCGCAGCTTCAGCTTCGGTGTGAAGCTGCTGAAGAGTCGAGCAGTTTTTGCCTTTTCCTTTTATTATAGGTTGGGGCGAGGGGGGAGGATGAGGGGACTAGGCACAGGAGAAGAAGCAGCACAGATGCCTATGCAGCACTCTACCAAAATATATTTTCATTTTTAATTACATAATCAACATAACGAGAGTGGCATTCGTAGTGAGGGGGTGGAACAGATGGCAAAGACTTAGTTTTCAGCAAGACATTAATTAACGACAACTCTGGTTTCTGCTAGAAAAGGGGAGTTGTTCTCCTCTAGCAGGGTTAAGATGGGTGCTTACTACAGAGCCCAAAACTCAGTTTCCAAACACAGAACAGTGATTTTTTTTTCCTGTGTCCCTGTTGAAGTTTCCAGGATACTGTCCAAAACATAGCAATGTCCCACATCTGAAGCCTTGTCAGAAACCAACACAAGCTCAGGTCCTAGCAGGAGCTTGGGATTCTCCTTACCAAGCCTTTTAAGTGCTCTGTGGACATATTAAAAATAAATTAAAAAAGGGAGGAAGAGTTAAGATGATTACGTGAGAGAGCTTTGTGCAACACAGAGTGCAGGTGAGGCTTGTGTAATATATGGCATCTTCACAGAGGTGTGGTTAAAGTTAAAGCTTTCGTAGATGCTCTGCATGAAGTTCTCTTTTTCCTCTGTTCCCCACATTCAGACTTAACATCTTCAGCACACTGATGCAGCTGAGCTGGAAACAGCTATCCCATGGGGGACTGAAGCAGAAAGTAGCTTAGAAAGATATTTATTAAAACCACAGGCACAGAATACATCACCCAGACGCAATGAATAGGGGAACAACACGCGCAGCCAAGAAGTCTAGCCTCTGTTTTTTTGTCTGACGCGCTGGCGGGACAGCCCAGCACGCTGAGCAGCCCCCGTGCCCCRCTCGTCCCCCTGCGCTGCCTGGCGAGGCTGCTTTCTCCTGCTTTGCACCTACCACGAGGCTCCCTGGACTCCCACCCCACCGCCGCRGCGGCCTGTGGGCCGCGCTCCTCCGGGGATACCTCCATCCCCAGCAGGAGAGAGGGAAGCATGGACACTGCTACAGGAGAGGGAGAGGGGAAGTGGTCATATACTATAACAATATTATACAAATATATTCAATATTAAGTATTATATTAAATATGTATATATACCTACATAAAAGTGAGAAGGGCAACAGAGCTTCTAGACTCACCTGCTACAGAGCTTGGAAGTGAACCTGTTATTCCCGTGTCTCAGTGCTCATCCCTTTGCTGCCAGCAAATATCTGTGAAAAGAAAAAGCTGACAAGAAAATGCATGTCTGCCCATTCTAGTGACACATGCAGCTAGAAAGGACACTTTTCCATTACTCCCAGTTACCCAGTGCAGGCAGGAGAGGGTTGTAGGTCTGTGCTGGAATCCAAAAATCACACCCCGACCCCATCGGGGAGTGATATCATTGCACAAGATGATTTTTTTTTTCTTTTAAAGTATGAGTTAAAACATAGTTGTGCCAAGTTAAAAATTAGATTAAAAATATTAAGGTTATAAAGTCAAACACTGAAAAATGAGTACATGAGTGAATTAAGAATGTTCCACCTTCCAGCAGCCACTTGAACTCAGAACACCAGGCCAGGCTCCCCTGCCACGCTGCTCTCAGCCGGCAGAAAGGGCGCGACATCGTTACCCCAGTGCCACGAGGCTGCAGCCTCGCGCGCTGCTTGGCCTCCATCAGCTCAGGCTGTGCTAATCCGGAAACGGGCCACGGACAGCAGCGCAGCGTCTTGCATGCATCAGATGGTAGAGGTTCTCTGCAGGACGGTTTTAGGAGAAGTGTCATATACCACTGAGACTGTGGTTAGGGGTTGCAAAGCAGTGGAAAGAAAAGAACGGAAAGATTATTTTCTGCTTAGCTTGTCCTACTTTTGCAGGGCTTGAGGAGGAGATGAGAGAACCCACAGATCCAGATTTGTACTCGTGGCTACTTTAATGGGGGAGGCGGGGGGAAGAGAGAAGGAGGACTAAAAAGCCTTTGCAGATATTACCTTTGAAGAAATAAAATCAGCACAAGAAGTTAACTCTTTGAGCAGAAACAAAGAGAAAAGAGACCAGCAGATGCACAGACAAGCATTGACTTCAGTGGAGCTGCAAGGCTGAATCTGGCTTGGATCCTGTGAAGTACTTTCAAAGCAGGAGCATACTGCATACAAATGAGTGCTAAATAATTCGCATCATTAAGAGAGCTCTGAGCGGCTCATCTGGACTTTGAAAAAAGCTAAAGCAAATGTACAGCGTTTGAATGCCATTAGGGACAGTCATTAACAAGCATTAAGACATCCACTGAATCGACACTTAGCACTGTACTGAGAGACCCAACCTCCTTTCCTTTTTCTTTTTTAATTGATTTGTGAAATCTCTTATACACAAGCTTTTGAGTGCCACAGAGTTCAGCAATTCACGGAGGATTACCCATTACCGAACTACACAATTACTTCTTATCTATATTGCATCTTTTAATTTAGGCTTTCAGAAACTTATTCCCATTTGTTTGGTGTAGGTACCATAGACAATTTAAACACCACTATATATCACAAAAACAAGGACACAGAGAGATAAATGGGTTTATCCAGAATGACACAGAAGGACGTAGTATAACAGAAACAGGCTAAAGGGTCTGCATGCCCCGTTTYGTGGTTTAACCATTTAACTGAATTAGCGCTAAGCGCTGCCGGTGTAGGCCTAGGATAGACTATGGCCTCATACCATATTTCAAATGCATGAAAACATGTTTCAGAAGTAGCTGAGACACTACGGAACAGGTCAGGTGAAGAAAGCAAGTTGTGCAAAGAACCAAAGGTGCAATGTAGTTTAATATGGATGAAGGCATTCGCCCGCCAGAGCTGAAGGAGTTGACGAGTGAAGGAATACTAAAAGCTTAATGTGCGCAGCAAAGTGCACAGGGGGAGGCAGGGGCAGCGACAGCCTACAAGCACTTGAAGGGAAGCTGGAAGGAATCTTAAACGAAGGCAGAAATCATTCTGCGTGACTCAGAATATTGGTATTCACAAAGAGAATTGAGAACAGGCAAAAATAAATAAAGCTGAAAGCAAAACCCAAAGGCCAAACCCCTCTCAATAGCCAGCAACACTGATACAATCTGAGCAGCCAAACAACAGGTCCTTGTGAAAACCTCTCCCTGCTGCTTCCTGTGCGCCAGCCTCCGTGCAGCCGGCGACGGCTGCTGCAGGCGGCAGCTTTGCCGCAGCCCTTGCGCTGCCGCCTTTCGCCCCGCGCGGGGCGGCCCCGGTGGTCTCTGCCGCACCCCGGCCCCCCTGCGGCATCTCRGCTCGGGTGTGGTGCAACTTCACAGGCTTCCCTTGAGCCCCGAGAAGCTCAGCTCCGCTTTCGTTAGCTGCCAGCTTTTGTACGCGCCGCAGGCACACGCATGGGTCACCGACAGATTCCAGGTCCCAGCGGTTTTATTTATGAGCGGATTCAGGTTAGCCAGCTTCCAGATCCTGCTGCCACCACCCTGAAATATATCCAGGCAGCATTTAGCTAAAAACTGAAGTCCTACAAGTTTTGAAATGAAGACTGAAAAACAGATTAGTCTCCATTCTTGATATGATACAAATATGATTTTTTTTTGGCCTTTGTTCAGGTTTTTTTTTGTTGTTTGTTTTTTAATTAAGGAGTAGTCAGAAGTTACAGTTATATGCATTGGAATAAAACTGAGATCAGTAAGACTGAAGAGCAGGAAAGACTTCCTGACGGGGAGATCTATTAGTCAACGGAGCAGTCTCCCAAAGGAGGCGATGGGAGGACAAGAAGTGCTTTAGCAGAGCCAGTATTAAGTGCTGCCGGTGATGCAGCCAGCTCCTTGAGGACTGCCATGGGACACTGCCTTCAGCACGCAGGATGCCTGCCATTAGCCTGCTAATGCACATCCTGACTTGGCCTATTACTATTTGGAAACAGCTCATTGACTTAAAATTTCATTAACAAGAAAATATCAGAAGACAATTTTCAGAGGGTGGGGACAGGCCTTTGCAACATATCTCCCATTACAGAAGGTGATTAGTAGTAAGGGGGGGAGAGACAGTTTCAGTGTTCGTATTAAGGAAAGATTAATGAAAATATCTTAAACTATTTCAAAGTAAGATACTGAACTGCTTGAGTCCCCACTCTGTCTTCTTTACTCTGCAGAGGCCAGCCATTTGCTAATCTTTTTTAGCATTATCAAAAAACAAAACAAAACAACCCCCCCCCCAACAGTCACCAGTTACAAAGGGGGTAAGACCAAGAATACAGATGAGTAACTCCTTCAGCTTGGAAAGCAAACAAACCCAAAACACAAATTGAGATAATGCAAAATACAGTTTTATAAACACTTCCAGGAGGAAGAACATAATGAAAACATCTAGATGAAAGTATTTTTCAAAAGTTTTAATACTGGTCCAAAACCAAGCCCGTGAAACGCTTTCCTCGTAATCCCAGATCAGTATGCAGTTTACTGCACTGTGCAGCAGGAACGTCATTTCAGTGGTTTAACTGGTACGTTCCCAAAACGCTGTGTTTGAACTTTAAATATAACCTTAATACTGAATGGCCAGGGATCTGGTGTTTACTTTAGAAGAATTATAGTATTCTCGGCATTCACCAACACAGGCAACTCCGCTTCAGTTCTACAGTAATGATTTGATATTTCTAACATTTTGAAGAGATGAAAATCCATCCAGGTCATTTGGAAGGGACAGAGAACGGGATTATTTTTAAAAGCAGACTCACCAAYGCAACCAAGCCTGACTGCAGTGCCAAATCTGACCTTTGCCTCAGCTGCACGTTTTACTCCTGCGGAAAGGTATGAGACCGCATGGGACTGCGGGACAGAGAGGGGGAGCGGGCAGAGCTGCTCACAGGCTCCAGTTCTTCCTCCCATCTCCATTCCCTCGGTAGTGCGGGTTCAGCATGGCATCGTGCTAAAGCAGCTGCGCTCCAGGAAGTCTTACGGGAGCCAGCACTAGGGACGTGGTACCTCTAACGACCAGTGACATTTGGGCAGCTAAGTCTGTCAGTGAAAACTCTCGACAGGCGTCCCCTCGACCCCGTGCCGGTCACTGCGGCTGGCGGAACAGCTGTGTGGAGTTAGCTGCATCAACAGGCAGCAGCAATCGGCTGCAACACCTCAGATGTCAACGGCCCCGCTCACGTTACCTGAGCCTGTCTGTAACCCAACAATTAGATCCATCATTAGCAGCTTGCCTTAATTATAGCTCAGGACTTCTTCAAGCATAGACTTTGCACAAGATTTTAAATGACTATAATTAAGTATGCAGAAAGCTCCAAGTGTCTTCTATTCCATTGTTAAGATTTTTTGCTTTTTCCCACACTGATGCTGGAACTTGGTTTCATAAAGGATCTGGTCTTTTATTTTGAAGTTAATGGATTTAACTATGCACACTGTCAAACAAAAATTCTGTGGCTTTGGGGAAAAGATAGAAATTGATTATATCAAGTATGCACATGCAAAATAAAGACTTTGAAACTCTGGTTTAAGGCAAAAACAGACCCCAAACTTAACTGACAAGTCACAACCAGTCTCTAGACTAAAAAGAGAGATATCTCTTATAGCCTGATAAGCATATACAGACAAATATCTTTTATATCTTATATAAAGAGAAACTGTCCAGATCTTGTGATCCTGACTAAGAGATGCGAAAAGGAATATTATTCTAATCCATACTGGTTTAGTCCCCCTCTTTGCATGTATTATTTCTCTCCTGCCTCCCATGTACATGGGTTTTTGCAGGCTCCCCGAATTACTGCCGTTGGCCGTTATCCAACAGAAATCTGGTACTGGACAAGCTGAATCCAGCCTGATGTGGTCTGCTGTTATCTGTGCCAAAACCCTCAGTTTTAATAAGTTAAAACTACTTGAATGTTAGCCAGTAAAAACAAAACAGTCACTGCAACTTCTTAAAGATCCTGGGTAGGAAGGAAGGTATTATCACGCAAAGAAACTTCTCCCAGTCAGATTTCCAGTGGCTAACTACAAGGTGGAAATATCACAAAAATGACACAGGATGCAGAGGATTTTTTTGAACCATTTGTGGCAATGGGTAACATCAAATTCTTTTCCGACTGCCTTGTGTTTTGTTTTGGCAAAAGGAAGGAGGGAGCCCTCTAGGGGTGGAAGCACAAAGCCCTAAAGGAATATTCGGACACCTGCAGAACAATTCCTTCTCCATACCCGAGACCCCCCTGCCTTACCTTGAGGCAGGAGTAGCTTCCACTGTCATTTGTGAGAGCTCAGAAGACATTGGTTAACCCAGGAAAATCACCCTGGGTAGATGAAAGTCACAGGTTGTTTCCTCGAAGTGCTTACTCTGCAGGCTAGAGTATGATTCAGGAAATAAGTCTTTTTTCCCCTTACTGTTTGTGTAATCTTTTTCTAGAGAAAATTAGAATATCACCAAACTTCAGACCCAGGTACTGTAGCTAGCCTGCTCCACCACAGCATATTTTTTCTTTTAGGCTATGCAAAAGACTTGATTTTGCCTCACTATATGCCTCAAGCACACAGYGAACTCTAAAGTGAACAGGTTTATGTTTGTCAAGGCATGTTCAAAATATTTCTTTCCAAGAACTGCTTCATTTGAAGGCTATATAACAGCTGCACCATTTAAACATTTAAATAATATTCGCTCATTCTCATGAGAGCTTAAGATTCTTTCCAAACAGCTTGACATAACAACATGGGAATGTGGCAAACCCAAGCTTCAAAACGTTTCAACCCTAGTTAAAAACAAAACAAACAAACAAAAAAACCAAGCAAATATCAGAAAGCATGTAGCAAGTTATTAAGAACCAGCCATAGTACATCAGGTAATATGTTTTGTAAGATACCCAAAACAGAAAAGGTCAAGATCAACTTATCACATCAAAAAACAGATTATAGAAGGGATGTTGACCTTGGACATTAGCATAGCTGCATACGCAGAACTGTGCATTATCAGTTTGGTGAAATGGGTAGTTAATACCCATTACAGTCTCTACGGATCATTTACAAGTGACTTCACACATGGCATATCCAAAATGATATTTGATTTCTTAAAAAAAAAGAATAGAGACAGTAACATGAAAGCCTGCAATGTACACCAGCCCCCCCAAATTACAGTCTTGTTCTAGATGCAGACCATGTTTTACCTGGCCCTCGCCAGAGTAGAGACACGAAGTCTCCTGCATTTCTGTGGAAGAGCCTGTATTTCTTACAGCTCTCATCTCCGATGAGGCACTTCTGGTCACTCCGTTTCCCAGCTGTAGGGGATGGGCATTTCCAGATTGATCTGGTAGAGCTGGAGAATTAATTTCTGCTTAGCAACCCCCAGTACAATTTCCCAGAGAATCTGGATGAAACCAGCTAACACTAGTCAGGGTCAACTGAGCAACTGTACGGGAATTAAACAGCCCTCATTCGTTTTGTGAGTCTAATTCAGGCTCAACCAGGAACATCTGCCTCAGCACCACTGTGATTTCACTACTTTCTACTGCTGAGAAATGAGTGGCAGCGGATTCTACTGCACATCATCTGCAAAGAAACCCAGACCAAATGGGGAAGGGTAAGCAGGACACACGGATTTGTTATTGCTTGGTCAAACAATTAAGTGTGGTGGATAACGCTAGTGTCATTGAACCATTTGCTTAGATACACTGAACCTCATCAATGGCATCTAAATTTAGCTTCATGTACCTTTAAAACAAAGTTTTGTATTAATTTTGATGGGCTTATTAATTGCTTATTGCTCAAATCCACCAGCAGAGAACTGCAGATGACCAATATCACTGAGCAGAAGGTAGGCTATGAGCCCCATTTTGAACACACAGTCCGTTGGCAATCCAATAGATGAGAAAGAAAACATTCACAGGTAGGATGGCACAGCCAGAAAGAATCAGCAATGTCTGGACTTCTCTTCCTGCTAACCAAAAGGGGACAGTAAAACCAAAGCCAGGCACCAGAAAGGAGAAACAATAGTAAGGCCCAGTTCTGTTCTCTTCAAACATCACATAACTGCAGCTGGAGTGGACTCAGATCAGTAGGACACAGATACACTCTTTTAGAAAGTGGCAAAGATACCTACAACATACTGGAGTGATTCTGTTCAGCTCTGTGCTGCTTCAAAGAGTAGCTGTAGCTGTCTTTGGACTGTGGAATTACCTGGATGATGGATTCCAGTAGTTGCTCATAAAACAGCAGCAGCAGTTAGCTGTTGCTTATGCTCCCTGGTGAGCTAAGTAAATTACAGATTAGGAAACTGCTGCTAAAGGTAGTCAAGCAAATTCTAAACCTATGCTTTTTTGAGAATTTGCTGGTTTCCTGGGGATTAATACAAGTGAATTTTCACATTGGGAATTCTTACTTCTTTGAAACATTCAGAGCTATGAAATGGAAGATATTTTCAAGACATTTAAGGTCCGATCTGAAGTAGGTTCAAGTATGCCCATAGCATCTCCAGCAAAATCTATCTCATGATTGATTGCAGTTATTTTTATATTCCAAGAATTATCTTTACCCCTTCTCCCTTATCTGCTTCCCTCTGCTGCAGCATCTTGGACTCTCACTAGACTTTTATTTTCATGTTCACTGGGATAGACATAGTACAGGCACAATAACAAACTCTTTCAGCAATTGCCAACTATCCTTTACCCTTCAGGCTTGCTTCCTAAAAAGACTGCATACCTCAGATCCCCAAGACTGCTAAGGCTTGCTTCTTGAGGTACATTATCTCTGTCCTGCTGCCCTTACATCCTCCTTTCTTGATGATATCGGTACCAGCATTTCAGAAACAATCACAAAGATTAGCTAATTTCCTAAGCCACCYTTGTATTTTGAAATTTGCAATCTTTCTCAAAACTTCCTCTATGCTCTGTAGAGAGTTAACCCTAATGTACCCCAAAAATTTACAGTCTGTCCTGCACATTGCTTCTTCAGCAAATATGCAAGTTACCAACAAATTCTTCTCACTATCTCTGCTGAAACAGGGATTTTCAGATCATTACCCCATTATTGGAAGACATTAGGCAGCAAGTCAACCTTATCCTGCAGTAGTATTGTCGTTAGCTGCTAAAGAGAATCAAAGAAAACTTAGATCAGATGAATGAATTAGAACAAAAGTACACAGGCCATTTCTAAGATGGCTTTAGTAACACAATCTCTTCAAGATGCTCTGTGATCCAAGGATTGTTTCCTTCTAATGCTTTCCAGAAGTGCCTCTTTTTCCAGAAAGGTCCTATGGAAGAAAGCAAGGTTTGGTGACACTCACCAGTATGGCAGGGTAACCCCACAAAGATGTGTGCCATATGGCTCAGCTRCTTGAAGGATTAAAATGAAAAGAAACAAACAATGCTCCAAATCACTATGCTTTATTAATACTTCAAAAAACATCAGATCCTACATTGGAGAGCTCTTATCCCCACTTGTTTCCAATCATTGCTTTGAAACATTTCTTGCAATATGCAAATAGATACATGAGGCACTGTGTGAATACAAAAGTGACAATACAAAAAAATTCAACAATTAAACCTCATGCAATACATTATATATATATATTTATATATATAAATATATATATAAAATACAGTAATGTAGCAAAATACACACAAGCACTATTAGAACAATCCACATAAACGAACATACAATATGCATAGCATGTAATGATCACTAACAACAGGTTTTTGATTTGTGCACTAAACCAGTCAAGCTTGAATAAGAAGAGTTTTAAGGAACTAGATAACTGGTTAAGCCACAGCTTACAAAACCTGCTGTAACACAGCTTTTCTGCTCAAGGTCACAAGTGCAGATTAACATACAAAATAAATAAGGACTAGGATTCCACAACACTTGGCTAACAGCTCCTATTTCAAAGTCACTGGCCCTCTTACTTTCATTCAAGGTTCATTAGCCAACACAGTGGCAAGAAATGTGCCTAAAGCAACAGTTCCGCTCTTGGACTATTTTAATACTGATAAGAACACATATTTTTAAGTCAGCAGGAATAGTTACAAAAGTCTAATTTACCACTAAATAAGTACAGGATTGAAGTTCTCATACAGACCAGACACTGCAGAATTACGTTAGCTGAAAGGTTGATTAGCCACACAGTATGCTACAGTTACCAACCTGTCTGTTCAGTCGACTAGGGCAGGAAAGAACTGAGGAGGTAAAGGAAGTTGGAAAGTGGGTTGGGTCGTCCCCCCCCCCAAAACAGTGCAAATGGTTAAAAATACACTTCTGCTGGAACAAAAGGATACAGAGACAAGAAAATTTCTCAAGTCCTGTAGTCAGGATAAGAGAGCTCCTGTTTCCTGGAGCAAGCATAAGTATTCCTATCTAATAACATGCAAATAACAGGATTTTCTTCCTGCACATCCAATACTGGTCAGTGTCAAAAAGACACCAGTTGTAGTCTTGCATCTTCCTAGCTGACATGGTACTTTCTACACTCGTGGAGTTGCAGACCTCCAAGAATCATACCACACTCATTACAAACACACATAAAATAAAAATTATAAAAAGGCAACTACAGCGACTTAACAGCCAATGGAATTTAATGTCTATGAAGTAGCATTTTTTTTTTGGCTGGCACATACAAGGTAGAAGAAAAAGGAGACTGGGAAGAGAATAAGGAGGAGTTAGAGCAGGACTGATTTTCAGAAGAGRAAATAAGAAAAGCTATATGCTTTTTGCATAAATTTTTAACCCCCAACAAAACAAACATCTAGCTATTATTAAAAATATGAAAATTTCAAACCCACAAAGAA
This sequence comes from Apteryx rowi, assembly GCF_003343035.1. NCBI lineage: Eukaryota > Metazoa > Chordata > Aves > Apterygiformes > Apterygidae > Apteryx > Apteryx rowi. The sequence continues at coordinate 722,251 of NW_020451238.1, read as the reverse complement.
AAAAATGACAGCAGCATTAATCATACCATATTAAGCAGAATGCCTTTTAACAGAGTTAGGAAACAGCAATACAGAAGAGAAGCCACAGTATCTAATTGCCCTGAGAAGCCCCCCATAAGATCCCTCTAGTTTCCTAGCTGTTATCTCTATCCTTAGATATCCAAAAGGAACCATCATTCTTTAGGGAAAAGGATAAATACCTCCCCTCCAGGCAGCAATGTCAAATGTTCCAGTTCCATTTGCCATAGGGACAAACCTTTCACATGCCTACTGTACTGCCATCTAAACGATAACAAACTTCATAAAGTGATCCACTAGAACAGGAAAGACTGATGTTCTTGTGCACGGTGATCCAGAGCCATTTAAATCATTAATAAGGTCAGTACTTGCTATATTAATATCTCCTGGGAATTTGTAATCAGGCTTAACAGTTGAGAGAAAATTCAATAACCATAATCTAACTAGAATAGTCACAAAACACAGACACATTCAGCTCCTCAGCAAGTTAAATATATCTTCTCCAGACTAAAAAGGGCATATCAGCAAAAAGACATGAAACCTCAGCTAAAAGGCGTTTGTTAACAAAATAAAGCAGACATTACAAAGCAGACAAATTCATTTGCTTGAAATAGTGGTTTTAAGTTGACATTGCACTGCCAACTCTTTCAGGTTGCATTTTTTATTCCATTGTTTGCATTCCAAGAAGCTTGAAAACATTTCTTTCCCTATCGATTTTACCCTCTTCTGTTTGACAAAAGCTGCATCTTGCTAAATTTTCTAGGCTGCCAACACAGCTGTCTTTTGTTTATTTTTGTGTGCACCAGCAGCAGCATGCACAGATTGGAAAACCCACACATTAAATTGGCAACATGAAATGGCCTGGGGGAGGCCTTGTGCGCTTGCAGGTGCTGGTGGGTCACAGCAGGGTAAAGGTTTAAATGATTCTCTAAGATTTTGGTTTCCAATTCTATTCAGTGAGATAAAGTTCTCAAAGGCCTATTAGGTCATTTTAAGGCAGTATGTTAAGAAGCGTCTCTGACAGATACCCGTTCAGATCCACTCCCTCACGTCTCCATTTGAATACTTTTCAGCTGACATGACTGAAATCAATAGAAATAGCTTTAGCTACAGTAGAATCCAACAAATATATTAAAAACAACCAAACATATGCGGGAAGCGGCTGGCTTAGCCCTTAGAGCTGTCTATACTACAAAACAAAAACTCAGCAGGGCTGGCTGTTTTAGTGGCTACATTTAGGAAAGCAGGGAGGACTATGCTCATGTTTTCTGTGCTGTCAGTTTTAAAGGTTATGACTAGTTTGGCAGAAAACTGATCATCTTTAGCATAAATATTCAAATGGTAACAGATGTGCTATAAAAATACGTTTAGAGAGAATACATAACTTAGCATAGATTAGGAAGTTTTGCAGTCATTTGAAAACTCCTTTTTCTCCCTCTCCCACCCTTCCTGAAAGAGATTTTGTCCATCAAGAGTTGTTTGCTCCCGAAAAAGGGGATTGGGACCAGTACTTCCTAGCAGGACTTTGCTTGACAGCACAGGCCCAATCCTGAAAGGGACAGCTATGCAGTAATAGCATAGAACTAAGAAGGGAAATTTAATTCAGGCTTAACTGGAGCTAAATTACATATGAATCATCTGCAATATGCTGTGTTGTGGCTAACATTCCCCCCACCTTCTCCCTAAAGCATTTGCTTGATACTTCAGTACTGTAAGAATAGAAATATGCCATGTCTTAAGTACCACAAGAATCAGAGTAACCTAACCAACAAAATCTCACCTATGCATGGTAGAGTTGCAGTCTTAATTTAAAGTTTAAGAAGCTCAACCAACTCCAATGACTCCTTTACATACTGACAGCATTTGCTGGTTCCTTAAAAGCTAAGGCCTTTTGGGCAATACCACTTAGAAATACCTGCTTTCTCAGGCACCTCTTTTGGAAGCACCTTTTTGTTTGTTTTTAAAGGATTTCTGGGAGTCATGTTTCAACCCCAAACAGCTTCTTTCCCTTAAACTATCAAATGAAAATGGGTTTTCTAATGCAGACAACTTATTCACTTATTAACAGAATTCAGAAAACAAGAGCAAGAACTTTTCCAAACAGTCAACCTCCCCCCCCCCCCCAAAAAAAAACAACCCCCAAATTTTAGTGGCTCTTCATGACAGAAAGCTAATAGCACTGGAAATGCTTTTAAAAAGAGCAATATCTCATCTGACTTTGAATTCAGATAAGTGTCTATTAAATGCTATTAAAGTCATCACTGTGATTAACACTATTCAACTGCCAACTCTGCTGTAACCACTCTGTGCCCAATTACTCATCCTATGAGAGCTCACTAGCAGTATCAGTTCATTAACATGCTTCACACCCTCTACTCACAGCAGCAGTTGCACAGTGACCAATAACTGCATATACTGAATGTTTCCTCTTAGCGCTACCTTATACATAGCATGTTGAGAAAAATCCATTTAGTAGCATTAACATTCAAGACTGCGGAATCACAGAAAGTCCCCTATGGTGCTGGAGCATTTTGATTCCATCCCTAGTTGCTTGAAGACAGAGTTACCACATCTGAGTTTTGCTTTTAACAGGTGTGTTTCTAATCCTTTCAAGCATTGGTATTTCACTCTATGGAACTGACATTTGTAGCTCTATTTTCCAGCCCACTTCCTTTTTAAAATAGGCATTAATAATACTTAAATGCATTCCTGTCTCTCTCTTTCACTCCTCCATCACTTAGAGGGTGGATTTTACTTAATTTTCCTCTTTCTAAAAAATTTCCTGCCTTTCTATCCTCTGTAAAGTGTTATCAAAAAAAAAAAAAAAAAGTTTTCAATCAAGCACAAGGTAAGAATTTCAATGTGGTGTTTCAGATGCAGGCTCCTTTAAGGAGCAATTTTTCTGAAGCTGGATGCCAAAATGCAGGCAAGGGCATCCATTTGAGGTCTAGGAAAAATCTGAAATTACTTTAATTTTTCATTGAACATTTGTCAGATAGCTTTTATGGTTTCAAAGATTTTGGCTAGACACAAGAATTGTTTTTGTTGCAAGCTCAAAGTAACATATCCATCAGAAAGAAAATGAGGAGACAGACAAATTAGTCAATACCTTACATTGACTGAAAAGCATTAATGTTTTAGATGACACCAGGAAGGTCCAGAGATGTGGGGTCATTCTCTCACCAAAATTACATACTAGTTGTAGAGTGCTGAAACCAAGGGAAAGGAAAACAAACAAAACCCCCCAAAANCCCCCCCCCACACACACACCCTGGAAATTTTAGTGGCTCTTCATGACAGAAAGCTAATAGCACTGGAAATGCTTTTAAAAAGAGCAATATCTCATCTGACTTTGAATTCAGATAAGTGTCTATTAAATGCTATTAAAGTCATCACTGTGATTAACACTATTCAACTGCCAACTCTGCTGTAACCACTCTGTGCCCAATTACTCATCCTATGAGAGCTCACTAGCAGTATCAGTTCATTAACATGCTTCACACCCTCTACTCACAGCAGCAGTTGCACAGTGACCAATAACTGCATATACTGAATGTTTCCTCTTAGCGCTACCTTATACATAGCATGTTGAGAAAAATCCATTTAGTAGCATTAACATTCAAGACTGCGGAATCACAGAAAGTCCCCTATGGTGCTGGAGCATTTTGATTCCATCCCTAGTTGCTTGAAGACAGAGTTACCACATCTGAGTTTTGCTTTTAACAGGTGTGTTTCTAATCCTTTCAAGCATTGGTATTTCACTCTATGGAACTGACATTTGTAGCTCTATTTTCCAGCCCACTTCCTTTTTAAAATAGGCATTAATAATACTTAAATGCATTCCTGTCTCTCTCTTTCACTCCTCCATCACTTAGAGGGTGGATTTTACTTAATTTTCCTCTTTCTAAAAAATTTCCTGCCTTTCTATCCTCTGTAAAGTGTTATCAAAAAAAAAAAAAAAAAGTTTTCAATCAAGCACAAGGTAAGAATTTCAATGTGGTGTTTCAGATGCAGGCTCCTTTAAGGAGCAATTTTTCTGAAGCTGGATGCCAAAATGCAGGCAAGGGCATCCATTTGAGGTCTAGGAAAAATCTGAAATTACTTTAATTTTTCATTGAACATTTGTCAGATAGCTTTTATGGTTTCAAAGATTTTGGCTAGACACAAGAATTGTTTTTGTTGCAAGCTCAAAGTAACATATCCATCAGAAAGAAAATGAGGAGACAGACAAATTAGTCAATACCTTACATTGACTGAAAAGCATTAATGTTTTAGATGACACCAGGAAGGTCCAGAGATGTGGGGTCATTCTCTCACCAAAATTACATACTAGTTGTAGAGTGCTGAAACCAAGGGAAAGGAAAACAAACAAAACCCCCCAAAAYAGAAAACACCACACTTGAAACCCAAGGAGTTTGAAGAGGAAAGACGGGGAAAACTAATGCAGCAGATTAGTACTTTAAATCCAAAACATAGCACCATTCCAGCTTTTGGACTATTTAGTTCAACTTCATAATCTTCTGCTAGAGCTCCTACCTCTCTCCCCCCACCACCTATACTGGTGACAACTGTTGTAACAGCATTATGCATTATAGCTGCTGACTTCTAAAAGTGGTATCAAAGTCACAAGTGAAACAAAAGTTGAAGGTCGTTATGCCATCCCAAGGATAAGACCACTTTTATGACCGTTTTCAATAGAATTTTAAAAACATTCTTCCAAAAATCCATAGTTGCACTTTGTTATACTCACATTACCGATTTACGTCAAGTTGAAATTTTTTTCATTAAAAAAAGTCCATAGTTTTTCATCAGACTGTCCAGAATAGGTCAGATGTGTCCCAAACCAATTTTTCTCCCCAAATAGTATGTGAAATCAAGTTGTACTCTAAATGATACATTATGACTTATTTAGTCCAGACAGGATACAAACTGCCATTTCTTGACCACATTAAACCTCCTACAGACCTGACTGGAATTTCTAAAGCTAGTAAGAAGCCTCTGAAAATTAGAGAAACACTTTCTCTCCTCCCCTCCTCCCCCCAAAATCTCTATTCGTTCCCAAGGACTATTTCTATCCCTTTAGATCTCAGGGAAAACATCCATATAAAGGAACAGCTTCTCAGAATGCAGAATTTCTTCTCTAAAGCGTAGTTCAAGAATTATTTAAGTTTTTGATTACCACAGACAGCTCTCTAAATGTGCATTTCACACATAACTCCCTCCCGCCCCCCCAAATCTTATTCATTTCAAACGTGATGGGATATTCTCACATGGCTGTAAGCGCACATTGTAAGGCTTGGATTTTCTCCATCTGCCCCAAAAGGTTGGAATAGAAGGATCATTACAGAGAGCTTGGCCTGTTCAGTTCCATCCATGTTTCAGAAAATTGGCAAAGTTTCAGAAATGAAACCATACTCCGAGCTTACCAACATTTCACAGCTCCCCTCAGGAATACAGTAGCTTCTCCCTCACCCCTGATAACAATAAACTTCAGAGAGCCGTGAAGTCAGACAATTCTGTGTGACTCTTACTATATTATTAATATTGAGACCTCTATTTCCAAGAGGCCAAGAGGCACTAGCGGCCATCAGAATTCAGCATGGCACCGAGTATCTCAGTTAGAAACCGCAGAGACGCGAGGCAGGAGGCCCAAAGGGATTGCTACGCCAGTCTGAAGGCTTCCTTAGCTGAAGGAGGTTCAGTACAAAAATTAACACCCACGCTATCAGGTTGCTGTCACAGCAAGCTTTCCCCACATATTTTAGGGCAGCAAAAGATACAGTGGGAAAGTGGTTACAACATTTGCAATGGAAAAGCTACTGTATTTCCGCAGCAAAACAAAGTCTGTCCCAGGTGCTACATAATGAGAGGGCAGCTCACTGCAGAGTTACTATGTTAAACTGCACAATTGTCCATAGTAATTGGGCAAAAGGCTCGAGTCGCCCAGGTGACTTCACTCTCCTACACTAGCTGACGCTTCAGAGACAGCAGGGACACGAACAGCACTGCTCTGCTCCGCCTTTGCTTAGTCGTCTCAACTCTTCTACCTAAGCTTCCTCCTAAACAACACGAATTTTCAACATGTTTGAAACAGGACTGACGTATTGCAATGTCGTGCTTCTCCAGAAGGCGTACAGTCTTACCACCAGATGTAAAGCACTTCTTGTTTAGGTACAGAAATTACTAATACATTTGCCACTGAGCATTCAGATCTTGTTGAGATTCCTGCTAGACAGGCAGCAAGGCAGGATAAAACACAACCAGTGGCTCTAACACGTAATGGACGTAACACTTGCACAACAACATACATGTTCATTAAAATTCTTTCATCCTTTCCTTAGCTTCACATCTCCTTAAAAAGTTATTTGAACCCCAAAAGTTGATGACGTATGGCCAACATTAAGCATCTATTAAAATTTCAAATTTTAATAGATGTTTAATCTATTAAGATCAAAATTCTGTTACTAGACAGTTTTAAGTTTGTGTTATTAAATTTTCTTGTGAAGGTCAGAAGACTATTTGCTTTTAAATGAAAGTCACGATGAAGCAGCTAGTTGCTTTATGATTAACTAACTAGAGATTTTTGCATGGGGGGGGGGAAAATCACAGTAAGTATTGTGAAGCTTTTACTACAAGCCACAAGATTTGGCAACACTGAATGAGATGTTTTCCTGAAACCCAGCTCCCACTAAATCATTCACAAAAACGAAACAGTTAAGTGCATTAGACATTAATATTAATGAAATTAAAAAAAAAAAAAATCACATTATAAAGTGGCTCACCAGAATACGATAGGAAGCCAGCAATCTCTATCCTTGGGTGAAATATTTAAGGCACTTGAGGGTAGTCAGTTTTTAAAAACAGATAATAAAGACATAGCCACTTTAAAATTCTAATTTAAATAAAAAACACAACAAAATAAAATAACACTGCAAAAAATCCTCCGACTGTAAAGTTCAGTAAATAAACAAATAAACCCTTAAAATAAAAATAAAATATTCACTTGTTATAGTACACATAAAAATATGGCAGAAATAGAACATGTTACTGGTAGAGCATACACAACTTGTAACGGACCTCTTTCAAACATATCAATAAGTGTCCTTTCTTTCCAGGTTGCCAGATAGCCAAAAAAGCATGTTTGCTAGGGAAAAATAATCCAGTGCAGTTAAATATTGGATTCCAGTTTATAAACTAGAGCATCCCAGAGAGCAGCTGATTTTGTATTATTTTTGCTGGGGACATTTCTGGATAGCTTTCTTGCTCTTTCTCTGGAGCATTCAGCTTCATCTTCCCCTCCTCATACACACAGAATTTAACCTCTTTGTTTGAAGAAAGAGGTCACAGCATTCTCTTAATATCATCTTTGGTACAAAACAAAAGTAACTAACACAACGCATGGGCTGCTACTTCTGGTCACCCAGTTCTCTGGCACACCAAGCCTGTTCCTACAGGCCACACACAGCAACAAGCTTCTCTTTGATGGTACAGCTTCTCTCCTCCCAATCCCCAAAGTAACATCAAAATTAAATATAACATACAGCATTCTTTTTAAGCGCTAATTTAAAGTTTCACTCAGAATTCACAAACAAGCATTCTCACCCATTAGCTTATATATATTATGGTTTCTTACCACTTCCAGGGCAGATGGATATGACCAGCAGCCCTGGACACACTTTAGAATCGGTTCCCAGAGAAGAAATAGCTGCACAAGTCTGCAAGCCCACTCAGCAGTTTTTGAAGGGAGGAGAAGAAAAGACAAGTGGGAACTCAGTAAAAGGAGGCTTGTTTTTTTGCTAAATGTTTGTCCATTTGTCATTTTATGTTTTGCCTATTATATTAGAGGCTTCTTCAGTGGAAAGCAATTCCTTAAGTTAACTTATTTCAATGTTCTGGATTAAACAGATTCTGTCACTGGTGTGGCTGCTGCCTCACRGCTGAGGAAGTTAAAGGCTGAGCTCTGAGCATCCTCACCAGCCCCAAGGCTCTTAGGGTCTCTGAGACAGTCTGCCAAGATGTCCTGAGGGTCTCTCAAGAAGACCACTAAAACAGTGATGTTATCACTGGATCCATTTTCCTTTGCAGCAGCCACTAGTCTTTCCGCTGCCTTGAGACCCACTCCTTTGGTTTGCATTAAATGATCTAGGACCAAGTCTACAACCTCATATGGTTTGATAGCATCAAAGAATCCATCGCAGGCTAGGAGCAAGTAATCTTCAGAACCAGTCAGCTCAAATGAATCTCCATCTGCATCACCAGAGATGTAGGGTTTCTGATACAGGTCACCTGAAACAGAAATCAGAAAGGCTTTATTACTTCAAATGTAGGCAGTTACTTCCTTAACAACCAATTGCTTTTACTGCCCTCCAGAACAACCAGATCATATTCCAGAGATACCTGATGCAGGACAAAAGCAGTTAAAAGCTACAGGATAAGCTTGGAAAGTCTTTGTTTCTTTGAGAGCTCTTGGGAGCTACCAAAATCCAGTGGGTTTGTAAGGAGCTCATGCTTTCCTAGCTTTGCAGGGAAACTAATAAAATTCTTTCCAAGTTTCTTCTCCCTGAAATATATCTGTGAAGGAGATATTCAGGCCTTCATTTGCAAGTGTGCCTCTTATACAGCCTTCAAAATGCTATGAAAAGATTTTTCTTAGCTATCGCAATATACAGCATAATGCTGTAAGAATCTGCTCACATGCTTAGTTCGGTTTCATAAGGACTCCTCAAACACAGGTTACTATTGATCCAAAGTAGTATTATATGGATTTATACAAACTTATTTCTGTTCACACATTACAGTTCTTGCACAGGGTTTTTTCTCCTTTTGCCCCAATTGGTGAGTAGCAAAGAAAGCTCTTTCCATAAGAGAAATACTACAACTAACATGTCGTACTTYGCTGGATATGTGTAATTTGAAGGAGGATGCTACAATCTGATTTCTCATTTATGAGAAGCAATGGACTTAGAAGAATAAAACAATTAGGACTGTCACGGCTAGAATGTAAAAATAAAACAATATTCTATACTTATAGCAAAGGCAGTAAGATTATGTAAGCTATGTAAAAATAATACAGCTGTCAGCTAGCCTTATGGCAAAGACAGTAAGAGTGGCTTGCTACTTGGTCCATGCTGAGCAAAATGTCATTTACAGTAAATATACAATTTCAGGTTGTGTGTTTTAATCAAATTAAATCTGAACTGTACTATTTCTGATGGTTTAACTTACCAATTGCTCTGGAAACAGCCAAGGTACCATTAACCCTCCAACAGTCCATGTAGGTTACACAGCCACCCAGAGCCTCAATACGGGCTTTCTCATCCTAAAATACAGCAGAATACAGTTTTTATGTCAAAAGCCTACTCATGACTTACTGACCTTGTTACCCAGTTGAAGAGGAAAAAAGACAAACCCCCAAACCATGTGCAACTTTCACTCCTGTATGTATAGAACAAATACCACAACCACAAAAGCATATCAGAATCCAGTTCAGAAACGGGCACTTACTAAGACTACTGGGAGCAACTCACCTGCTTCGCAACTGTATCACAGCTTGTCCACAAAGAAAGCAGAATTCTTAACTCCCTGTATCACCATGTCCATTTCTGTACACATGAGCGCCTCTCCTCCCACTTCTTCCCATCCCATATAGCAATTGGGTAAATATTTATATATTTGGAATAAGAGACAGGATAGCTAAACTACATAACACTGAAATGTGGTATTTGCAATGATACTCTTTTAACTACTTTAGTTATTCATGCTGTTGGGACAAAGGGAAGCTATCTAAAATTGCTGGATCCCTACCACGTTCCATGTAATAAAATACCTAGCTTTTTAAAATATGTAAGAAATGCAAGATGCTTTAAGCTAGTTATGCTAATAGATTAAAATTAGCTTTTAGATGACATTATAGCACAATGTGAAAGACCTGAGTTACACTAACATTTTAAATAGATACTAATCTCATAAATTAGGAAGCCCATTTATAACAATGGCACTTAAAAATTCACAAATAAAATCCCATAAAAGTCTGCAAACTACTACTTGTTTTGAAAAGACAGTCCAAGCAGGAACTGAAGTCAGGCCTACCAGTACTATCAGTATTTTCAGGGGGGCATGAGATGGGAACCACCTTTTCAAAACATAGGAGTGGATGGAAAAAGAGGTTGCCATTCTCTGAATATAAACTAGACAAAATTATGTAAGGTGCAAAACACTTATGAAACCTTGATTCCAAAGACTTTCAAGAGATATTCTGACAGAACTTTTACTCTCACCTCTCTGTAGTGTAACAGTTGAGGAGTGCAAGACTGCTAATGGTTTCCCAGGCCTTAATTTACAGATAGACTTTAACAAACCAACCCTCTATCCCTCCCCCCCCAGAAAAGTCAGGCTTACTTCTCTTTCTGGTTTGTGAGGTTCCATTAAGGTCACAGCTTTTCCCTGCCGCACCAGCATTACCTGCGAGTCCCCAAGCCAGGCTATATGTAACTTGTTCCCTACAATCAAGGCAGATACACCTGTGGTACCGCTCCGCAGCCTCTGCGGAAGAAAACAGGTACGTTAGGTGAATATTCAACAAGCCCTTATAGGTGACACGGCAATATTATAAATTTAGGTTTAATCAAACCTAAATGCAGTACAGTAGACCTGCAAATCATAATTCAGGTACCTGAGAAAAATGTACAGGTGATTAGACAGATTTAAAATAAACTGTTTACATATTCCAGCATCTAGGTAGGTGATATTGCCTCAGTTATGTTCTTCCTTCTCTGCTATTAATTCCAAAACTGATCTAAGGAGACTAAGACCTTTACTGCTGAAAATACAAAGAGACAAACAGAAAGGGAAGAGGGTCTGAATTTCAGCAGTATGAACATGAACATAGGTCTCCTCAATCCCTTTCGCATTCTCACCTCTGCCATTAGTAAATACAATCATCTTGCTCCACGTTCATCCCCTTATCTTTGGGCATTTAAATGAAGATGAGTGCAAAGGAAGGAATTTAATTGTCCTCGATTCGCCATAAAGATTAGGAAGAGTCAGACCTAATGAAGACGCTGACCCCTCTTTTCTGCCTCACTGACAGAAACAAAGATATTACCAGTGAATACATCTGTATTCAGTTACTGCTATAACAAGAGCTCTTTTATACAAACACTGTAGTATAATAAATCATCCTTCCACTGCCAAGATCTGAAGAAAGAATGTTCATTTGAATTTTACCAACTTGAGTCAAAGCAGATCAATAAGCCTGATGAACTGAAGAGTCCAATTTAAATCATTTTATGATTAGATTTAAATTATTTTTACAATTTAAATTATGACATGATTATGAATATATTTTTTAAACTTCATCCCACTCCTGACAGTAACAGTGGGACAAGAAAAAGGAAGATAGTGACCACATTACTCCAAAAAGGAAAATCTCTTTTCCAGGTAAGAGACAGGACAAGAGAACATCTAGGTAAGGCCTAATTTAGGCAAAGAGGCACCAGAGTGTTCTCTCAAACAACTGAATTGTCAGGATCATTTAAACCACTTCACTCTTCATTTCAAACATTCATCTCATGCACTTGCAAGCATTTTGTTTTTCCTTCCCCTCAAAAAAAGAAATAATTTAATCAATGAAAGCTTTTTCATGCAAGATAATTTCATAAAGAAATCAGAGATTCAAAGGAACCTTACTGCCAAAATTTTCTAGATAATACCATTTTGCCCAACAGTTCTCACTACTTCTTCAAATATAATGGAATTCATCTCTACCCACTCACCTCTCTTTTGGCTTTGAAAAGAAACATTTCATCTGTCTTCTGAAAAGAGCATTTCAAGGCCTCAGCTGGATTCTTAACAACCTCTTCGTGGAGCCCAACATTTACATGTAAATGGGTTGCTGAATAATTGGCAGCATCCACTCCACCATGGCCATCAAATACAGCAAAGTAAGCTCTATCAATGTCATCCTTTTGTAGGGAGGGAGAGAGAGGAAGACACGCAAGCATTCAAAAATAAAGTAGTTCCTAGACTGGTAGCAAAGATTTCTCTGTTCTGGTGTTTTTTCCCCTAAGACATTGCATAGGTTAGGGCAATTAAAATCAGTTTACTCATGTGCAAAAGGAATAGAATGGGTAATTTGCAGGGGAATTACTTGTCTTTGTTGTTTGCTATTGGCCATTTAATATCTTTGAAAGTAAACTGAAATTGAAGTGGCAGATAACTCATTATCTAGTATCTTCATTAATTGGTACTTGTCCTTGTTTAACTGCTGTTTTCCGCTTTTTTCATCCATTACTTCAGTCACAAGAACATCAAAACTACAACAGCATAGCATTAGGTGAACTTCCTGTCTCCCTACATCACTTCTGACATGAAGACCAATGTCCCAAGATTCCTCTTTATCAGGGCAGTAGTTACTGAGTCAGTTTGCTAGGAGCTAAGTCCTTGCTCCAGCAGAGACGCGATAAACACTTCTGGCAACAAATTCCTAGCATTTCACAGTTCCTCCATCACCAAATCGCTGTGTTCATATGAACGTTGAAAAGCTAACAAACTGACCTCCCCAGTTTTGTCCAGACTTACTGATAAACCAAACAGCTGATTGAACTCTGGGAGCAAAACATGGCGGTCCTCCATTTTCCGTCGAGTGTTACGGATGGCATGGATGGAAACAAGCAGGAAACGTTTCAGTGGTCTCAGTGGTGGCAACTGCTTCTTCCATTCAAAGCAGACATCCCAAAGCTTGTTAAAGAAGCAGCGCTGCAAAGAGTCTCCATCCAGCACTGACAGCACAAAGACAAACAATAACTTGTGTGCACCAAGTTTTTCTCCCTTACACCATAATTTGTCCTTTCTTCAAGTTTCTTTCCTTAAAGCTACGCACACACACTCAGCGTTCTGCCTCTACAGGCCCAGCAAGAATTACAGTCGGTTGAGAATAATGCAGAGAAGAAGTGGCATTAATGCACAACAGTATAATATTAAGGATAAGAAGAGCTTCTTGTTACCAGTTCTCTTTCAAAATAGAGGCGTATCAAATGGCTGATATTTTTATGCCAATAGATTACATACAATCACATCAAGGTCCAAAAATCAGTCTGGCAAATTTAATGCAAAATTTATTATTATACAAGTAAAATGCACAAGATATAGTGGGGGGAGTGCACCCCAAAAATACAGAAATAATCAAGTATAGGTAGAAATACCTTCACACTGGCTAAGAGTTGCTGTTGTCTTGGACAGAAGGGTTAAAAAGTATTAGCCTGGCTTAGGGTTAGGTTATGTCTTACTGAACCACTTCCACTGAAGCAACAAGGAAGTATGAGAATATGTTTTATTGAGGTTGACAGCTCAACTCATAGTTGAGCTGAACTGAAGATTAGTATTTTAAGCTGTTGTCTTTATCTTTTTAAACACACAGGATTGTAAAAGCTAGATGGACAGAAGAACATCTCTSCCACTTTCCTGCTTCGTCATTACAGAGCAGAACTGTAAACACCCATTGAGTATGGCGTGAAAAGCTCCAGCCAGACACTCAAATCCTTTTCTGGATAGCTTCCAAAGATCAATTAATCCAAACTTATTGTTCATCAGACTGAATGTGGTGGTGTTTGGGATTGTGTCTAGCTTTGCAATGCAGTGTCTCTCAGAATAGGTGATAATTTAAAATTTTGTTATTTGAGTAAGAACTGTGCCCCAAAGCTAAATCAACTAACTTCAGAAAGCATTGAAAAGATCATCTATACAGCAAAAAAGATTTGCTAGCCACTAAAGCATTTCCTAAAAAACTGCAGTGGCATGAACTATTTTCTGTTCTGTCTCTCTGTGAACTAACTCTATTCTCTATACTACCTTTATTTTATCCTGACTCCTGCTAACACTGCTAGCATTGTTTTTTTCAGAATTCCCTTTATAACTCCAGGTTCTCAAGCATTTCTCTGTCTCAACAACACTTGATGGCCAGCTTCAAATACATCTTTGGGCCTGGAGAATGAAGAAAGCTTAAATTTAAACACAAAGCGTTGATAAGCAGTCACTATTTACTATCCAAAATCACTTTTTGGCTTGCTTAATATTACAGATGTGAATAGGCGAGATATAACTTCAAAAAATTAAGACATCAGATATGCAAATATTATTAAATAGGACAGGATCTTAGACAGCCTTGTCTACATCCATTGGTCAAGACAGTTATGAATTTGTAAACTAATGCTGACCAGGAAGACTCAGACACACATCACTGTTTAATCACTAAGCTGGTGAAATTTGACATGGAGTTTAGTGCCTTCATACCAGAAATTCTTCTGCAGTACACTATATCAAACAGTGGTATTCATATAGGCACACATACCTACCTCGCTCGTATAATCACTTCTCTTCCATTCCAAGAATGCTTTTCTCCAGAGAGTTATTATAACAATGCAGGAAGAGAGAGTCCATACTGTGCTGTTGCACAAGGAACATCATTCTTTCTATTTGTACAGTTAAAGCAATGTAATAAGCAATTATAAGACAGGGAAAACAAGTATAATAGGTGTATGAACACAGTCCAAATGTGCAGAGAAATGAATGTAYTTAAAGTAGATATTCTTTGCTGAGACTAGGCAATGCAAGCATCTGAAGCAGTTTTTTGTTGGTTTTTTTTTTTAACTGAAGTAAGCAGTTTTTTATAGTGTTCAATATGGGGAGGGTAAATAGCTATTTGATATAAAGGACGATGGTCACACAAGAACAAATGTATATAAAATGGAAGGAATATGTAAGATGGAAATTAAAGAAAGTTTCAATTATCAAAACAGGAAAGGTTCTGGAACAATCGTCAACAAGGAGTAGTGAGAGAGAAGGGAACCTGAACTAGTTCAAGAGGAAACTCAGTAAAGATTTTGCAACTTTGCCTACAGTATATTAAAAGTAGACTGCATCAGTCTCTAGGTCCCTTCCAATCCCTTTACACTAAAACAGCAGCACAAATTATTGTGCAAGTTTCACCATACAGGGCTCCAGAAGACATTAGAGGCTTGTGACAAAAAAACCCAAACCAAAACAACAACAAAAAACCCACAGTCTCTGTCCTATGAAGTTCTTCATTACTTACTGCTTCTAAACATTAAGATTTCTCAGTCTTTCAGACATTTGCTAACTGAGGGTCTACCTGCCTAAGACTTTCATAAGACCTAGAAACAGAAATGATAATCCTAGGCTCACAAGGTGTGAACTGCTATATATTTGCAGTACTGCTGCACTTCATCTCAAAGATGATTATATGGGAGTCATTGAAGAGACCCAGAGGAGCGATTGACAGATGCCTTGATGATCACGTTTCCAACTACTCTGAAATATTTGCACTAAGAACCTAGGCAATTATCATATGTAGCTTACAATATGCTCTTCCTTATTTTCCTAAAATTTCAGTGACAGCAAAAAAAGATACACCACTGAAGCACAAAGCCACAATGCAGTAGGATGTAGTTCTTTCTCTCTAATGCAAGGGGAAAAAGTAAGGGAGACTGTTTTAAATCACTGTTGACAATGGAAAAATCTTACTGTGTCTCATGGTCAGTACTGTAACCATGAAATAGAGCCTCCACTTATGGAAGATCAGTATCTATATCTCCTTCAGTTTCCTCAGGCAAACCCATGCTCTAGCACTGCTGCCTGTATCTCTTATTTGCTGTCCATTAGCAATGATCTAGCCTAAAGCTCCTCTTTTGCCAGCTTCTTCTCATCCCAGGCAGTATATATTGCTGCAAGGTAGCTTAGTTGCACTGAAGTCAGCGTGACTGCTCACAGAACAACGTGTACAACAGAATGCAGAAACTAGGCTGAGGAGATTAAAACCAAACTGAGTAGAAAAGCCATCCACAAGGGTCTCTGAAGGCTTGTGGAACACGCTTGCGAGCTAGTTTTAGGAGGAACTGCTGGCAGCCCTTGAGGGGCGACCCCAGCTGCTGAGCGGAGCTCCCGGGCAGGGCTGCAGCTCCGCGAGAGCGGCGGCAGAGGGCGCAAGGCCCTCACCTCCCCGCGGGCCCGCGCGCAGCGCCGCGCAGCGCAGCGCCGCGCCGCCGAACGGAGCGGAGCCTGCCGCGGCCCCGGCCCAGGGCTCCCTCTCTCGTTGGCAATACTTCTATTATTTCCTGCATTTCGCTTCTCACGTTCTCTCAAAGTCTACCACAAAATCTTTTTTGTATGCTCTGGAGGAGGAAAGCCAGTGCTTGTTATTTAGACCCCCGCCAAGTTGATATGAAGCCAACTCTTTCCATACAAAGTGCTCAAAGTGTGATAAGTCTCTCCAAAGATATTAAGACTACAAACATTAAGGTAAGAGAGTAAATATCCAGGGTGCAGCAAGATTTGATTAAGTGCGTTCCGCCTTGCCCTGTTTCAGGCTTGTAGGTAAATACTGGAACAGGCTTCCGGAAAGCGAAGCATCCTGGCCGGTACCAGAGCTCTGCTTGGGGACGAACAGGCCTTTCCCCTGAGGCACGGAGAACTACCTTTGAAGTCGTCCTAGGAGGATGGAAGGGTGACTATTTCCCCTTAAAGGGCAGACTAGTTTGCTTAAGACATTTCTCTCTTCCATTTTTATCTTCAAATTCTGGCTGCTTCTTGCTCTGTTTAAAATCTTGGCATAGGGAGTGAAGGTTTGGTGAAGTCTAATGTTAAATACTTTAGCATGTAAATGCAATAGGACCATCTGTTACACAAAGCTCAAACCCGGTATGCAATCACTAAGGCCTGTTTTCTCCCTGATTCAGGCAGATAGGAAAAAATGCAGAGATCAGGCAGAAAATATATGCTTCAAGTTCTTCACCCGTCATCATCCTATCTTTTTTGGAGGGAGCGGGGGGGAAGGACTCAATAAAGACAGATGCTGTTGAGAAGCTTGTCAAAAGAAAGATCTGGAGTTTCAAGTTCTGGATTGGCCCCAGGTCCCAAAATCTGATTCCCAAGAACAGCCAAAAGCAAGATGAATTATGTAGGTGAATTTAAGGTTTTCATGTGGCTGCACAATAGCCATTCTGGTGAAGCCAGCACTATAGTATAGGAGTAATTGCCTAAGGTCAGTCCACCAAAGAGAAGGCATTTCAAGAAATAGAAGAGGTTATCAACTTAAGATAGGAACCGAATCAGTTCAACTTAAGTGAATTCCTCCAATGAAGACTAGTTCTTAAGTAGTTCAGTTCAAGAAGTGGACATACTCAGTCATTAATCACTTTTGGGAAAAGAAACTCTCTTCCCTTTCCAGAAAGCCCACTCATAATCAGTCCAGGGCTCTTGACACCATGCTTGCATCTTGCCCACAAAACTAGCATAGCTACCTTTCATCCCACAGGTACACAGTAGGAGCAAATAAAGTTCTGTTCACTATTGCTTGCCAGACATGCTAACCAAATATTCTGGGAAAATTTTCAAAACACTGAAGTCTTCCAACAGACAGCCTCTGGGAAAACCACAAAAGGAAAAAATATACTTACAGGTGAACCTTTCCTCATCTCCTTCTTCCTCCATTTCCCCACTTTGCTTCTTAAATTCAGTAAAGTCTGTTTGGAGAACTTCATCAACTGCAGCATGGATCAACGATGCTGCAAGAAGTGGTGAGACACCTCTGATGGTAAGAAAAGGAAGGGAAAGCAAAATAGACTGCATTAGTTTAAATTGAGCTACAGCCTCAATGTTTATGATTGGTGACTTTAGCTCAGATTTAGAAATCATTACAATCAGTAATTGTAACTTTATTAGTAAACTAGTGAAAGAAACCATATGTTCAATATTTATTCATACAAGTCTTTAGTAAGATCTTTGGTTAGACAAGTGCTTTCTCAAGAATGGGAGGAGGAGGAAGTGTATGAATCATGTTTTCAAACTATTCCCTCACACTTCAGTCACAGACGGTACCTCATTCTCTTGTGCTTTCTGATGGGGACTGCTACCTTCAATTAACAAGTATCTGAATGCAAACATTTTGTTTTTACTCACTACACACTACTATTCGCTTGCAGTTAATTGTCTCACCATAGACAGTGTCAGAATCTCTGCATTGTGGTACATGCAAACCACAGAAAAAGTTACTGAGGACTCCAATTCCCTTCCCTCTACCAAAAAGTTATGCTCAGTACTAACCTACAAACCTTTAATATTCAGTTTCTCCTGACTGAAAGTTCCCCAAAGTAATCACCTAGGAGGAAGGTGCAAAGAGGTGCCACTGGAGAATAAGCTAAGAAAAGACTCCGAGGCTTGAGATTCAACTAAAACTTAAGTGTCTAGAAAACAATAATGCTACATGATCTACCCACCCTTACGCAAGCTGTGTGCTGTATAGGAAAAACACTTGCAACAGTGCTTTTGAATCTACAAACAAATAAGCCTTTTGAGTCTACAAACAAATAAGCAACTTTTAATTGGAGCTACTAGAAAATAATTCTTTTATATTCACTATATTCTCATGGTAGGCACTAACAATTATGGTACATAGCACACATGCCAGACATTTTCTATGAGCACAATGAAGAATAAGCATGGATATCCATTAAAAGGATTGTGTCCATTGTTCACAGAGTGTTTGGTATCCACAAAATATCAAGTAATACAACCAAAGCAAAAAAMCCCAAAACATTAAGGTACCCGCAGCAAGTCAAGGGCAAGCACTGATTTTGCCAGGAAATATTTTGGAAGCCCTACACAAAACTGTTTGGCTACAGAACAAGAAATGGTGGAAGCAACTGGTCCGCGAAGGAATTGAACAGAGATAACTTGGTTTTGTGTGTGTGGAGGAGTGGGGAAGGGAAGACTGTAGGTTTTTAGAACATTTACAGCTCCTAGTGACAAATAGCTCAAATGCATTTTAACACTGCATTTCTGAAAGGGAGGCCTTGTCATCTCTTCACAGCCATGTATGAGTACCTCCTCTGGCAGCAAATAGAAACCATTGTGTTAGCCACAGGCTGCTAACAGAAGCTTGTTTTATGCTATGCATTCTGTAGCAGTGATGGCCTGATTTAATGAGTCATTTCAGTACTTCCAATACACAGCAACGTGTTTGCAACCCTTTCAGTGCTAACTGCAGTCATTTCAAATCATGGGAAAACAGAAATTGGCTTGATTTTATTTTACTTTGTAAAGGGCTATTAACATTCAGAGGAGTCTGTTGCTTTTCCTACCCAAGTCAAAAGTAACAATGCTCGCGTATTAGAAACGGTTCAGCATAATCACAATGACACCAACAGACAACCTCTTGGAAGACCAAGCAAGCAATACGTCTGAAACAGATATGGTAAGCCAGAAAATTGTACTTCCTTTTTTCCTTTCTATAGGAGGAAAATAAAGGAACAGGAAAATAAAAGGCACACAAAAAAAGGTCAGATGTGTAGCTGATACCACTGAAAGTTAGAAGCTTTAGTTAAAGCATGGTTCAGCTCCAAGTACAGACACAAATATACTAAGAGAAATAATTATAGATTTAAATGGACAGTAAGAGCCACAGCTTCAGACATCTTCAGAATTTCTTTGCTACACTGGAGAAAATTCTGAAATCTAGCCTAGGTTTTCCAGCTCAGCATTAGAATAGGGCTCAATGCTTTAGTTTTAAACTTTGTAGGCTTCTGCTTTCCAAAACCCTGACTCACTGAACTGGGTCACTAAAAAGAACCTTAAACAAAAGCCAAAAAGAAAATGCCATAATTCACAAGTCCCTTTTAAACCTCTAATTATAGGAAGCCTGTAACAAGGAAAAGGGTTACGAGTTAGTAAGTCACATCCTTCATGTTTTTCCAGTTGCCACTCAGTTCCTAAAAAGGAAACTCAGAGATTCCTCAGTACTGATAGGCCTCATGCAGCTTTGCTTCCTATGCATTTCCTTCCTGCCCCCCCCCATTCTGTTTTGCAAATCTAAAAGAAAACGGATGCTTATTGGGATTGTATTCTGTTACCCAGTCAGCAACAACAACATTGTGCTGTTATTTCTGACTGGCTGACAGAAGATAAAATAAAAGCCTAAAAAAAAAAAAAAAATACATATTATATATATAAAACCCTAACCATTTAGTTCAACCTCAGTTCCGAGCAGGACATATTTCCATATTCCTTTATAAGCTCTTCAGGCTGGTACTGCCATCTAGGTAAGCCTGCTTTTTACACAAGCTCAGGGAAATTGAGCTCCATGACAATGGCACCTTCCATTCAGTTCAGATGTTTACTGGTTCTAATTTCACCCTCTAAAGCAGAGGCTCTACAAGTTAACAAAATATATAGCTACAGAAGAGTGAGAACCTCTTACACATAGCTACGAGGTCTCACTCCGCTAGAGAGTATCTGGAAGCAGACACAGTACCTATGGCAACCAGTGCAAAAGCAGAAGCCCACTGCAGTTACCATAACAGACTTCAAACCTTTTCTGTAAACAGAGAAGAATGAAGGAAAGATTTTTACAACAAGTGACAAAGAAGCCCTAAACACCCTGCTGACCGCCTGAAGCAAGCATAATTTAATTTTCATGAATCAGAAGAAACACTGTAGCTGTTTTCTAAGTGGGAAAATGAGGGTGCTGGGAAGAAGGGGGCAGCTGCTGGGGTGTGTTATGTGCAAGGAAGTTACCTTCTCTCCAGAGAGTCTTGGAAGAAACATGTGTCAGCCCCATTTCTATGACACATGCATCACTAATTGCCTAGCCTCAGCCCACACAGGCTAGTAGTAAACAGGCTCAGAATTTCTTTGCTACAGGCTATTTCTTTGCTAGCAAAAAGGGTGTGCTTTGACCACAGTAAATAATAAGGAAACATGTTATAACAGTGGAGATGAGGCACTGTAGCTCCACCACCAGCTAAAATCAGATCACCAGTGGCTGGGGCATGGAGTTCATATCCTCCAGCTACTTCAGGGTAAAATACATGCCTCATTCTAAAATCTTGAGCACAGATACGAGTGGCAAGTTGAAGAGTGAAGCAACACTTCAGTTAATAAAGAACACATTTAAATGTATACACCATCTTCCCTGAAGGATTCCACTGCACACATATGGCACTGTTAAAAGGAACTACGTGAAGGCTTGCAGAGCTTTTGTTGATATGTGTACCTGTGGGCCAAAAGAGTTGCATACAGAAGTAGAAAGCAACTGATATTTTGCATAGTCTAGGTTTGCCGTGAGTTAGAGAACAGAACTTATTTCTCTTCTTGTTCACTTTGTTTCTCTTCTGCAATACAATTTAGTTCTCTATTTTATTTCACTTTAAAAGAGCAGCTGTCATGCCATCAAATCCACAGCATATTCATATATATCATATCAATCATAAGACTGTCACCGACCCCTTACATATCATTCAGAAGAAAACACAGAATACACCTAAGTTTCTTCAGGAAAACAGGAAACCTAATAAGATCACTTCTTATTTGGTCTTATAGGTCACCAAATAACCTCAGACACTGTTGCAACACTCACTGCAAATGAAGACACAAGTTTGAAGACGCCCCCCAATTTAAGAGAGTATATTCAGGAGCCTCCAGCACACAGCTACAAGGGCGAGGAGAAGCACCTAGAGCACTGGAGGTCAGGCCATTACACCTCACCCAGTCACTGCCTCAACTATGACTTACGCATTTCTCAAAGGTTTGAAAACACACGACAGGCTTTCTGTTGTGCTCTATGCCCACAGCTTACAGCAGCTTTGAGAAAGCGGAGTACTGCAACAGATGGCAGACTCCATCAGCTGCTCTTCAGCACTGCAAACAGCGAGAAAGAAGCAAGCTCTGTGTAACCTGGTAGAGAGTGGTACAAATTCTCACCAGGACATACCAAACATCCAATGTTTATACAAAGCTTTCTGAATTTTATTTACTTTTCCAGAAGGAAGATAATTCACATTTCCCCCCGCAATCTTCCACAGTAATGTCAGGAAATCTCTGTTTGTATAAAAACAAGCACAAGAGATTGCTAACATTATCTGTTAAGTCCGATGATCACTTGCCACCTTTCAAAGGAAAAAAAAAAAGTTACATAATGTTCTTCCTACAAATTAATTATCAAAGTCATGGCAACAAAGCAACAGTAAGCATGGTATTACAAGCCAGAGCGCCACTATGCCTTTCTTTTTTTCCTTTTGGTTTAGCATATAGGATAACATATATATTATTTAGGAAAGACAAATGCATCAGGGTATAAGAGATGCTGTATCTGCTAGCAAAAGCTTCTAGCATAAGTCAGCTGCAGCAGGAGAGGAGAGAAGATGCATTTTCGCTCTCATTTGCTACACAGCCTCTGTAATACCAGATGAGCACGTACAGTGCAGCTTTGCCAGTAACGCCAAAGTTCTGTCGCTGTGGACTCRGTGCGCGTTCATAGTACACACAGTAGCTATATCAGCAAAGTGTTTTTAATGCAGATCTGCAAATGCTAGCAGTTCTCTAATAAGTGAAAGATCCACTCAGGCTGCCGGAATAATACTAGGTCACAAGTTTCCTAGTAAACAAAAGCTGCCTGTATTCAGTATTTTCTCCCTGATCCCCTAGTTTTGTTCCCCTCCCCCCTTTTTATTCTTATAATCAACTACAGAATGTTTCCACTAAAGTGGCTCTAAGCATTATTATTTATTACAGCAGCACACAGAACTTCCTCGGTGATGGTGACCAGAGCTCCATAGCGCTCAGAAAAGTACAAATATACATTCATCAAGGAGAGACCCTCTGAAATCCCAGAGCAGATAGAAAGTGGTTTCTTGAATTAACAACATCAGACCTTTCAGCTGATGAACACTGATGGAGTTAAAACAAAAGCTAACAAATATAAGAAACAATGTCACATACAGAATTTCAATTTTCTAAACTTCCATCTTTACATGAAGTGTTTTTTACAGATGATCTGAAACTATCAGAAGCAGCACCTTCAAAATCCAGTCCTCACCATCTGTTTAGGCCCTCCAGTTGTTATCTAACAGTTTTACAACAAATGTATAATAGAGTCACCTGCTACTTCCATTTCATTCTTGGCAGAAAGAAAAAACACACGGTACAGCAGGAAAGGCTTAATTCCACAAAAGTCACTTTTCACTTAAAAACTAAGCCTGTTTTTTCAAAACTGAGTATTTGTTACCTTGATCATTAATATTGTAAACTTGTTCACAGCAAATAGAAGTACTGGTGCTATCATTGCATTGATATGCTTAATGGTACAAATCAGGAGTGAGGAGGTCAGTTTTAGGGGTTTTATTGAAAGCAAAAGTCACACTAGATAAGGTATTAGTATTTTTCAGAAAGAAAGTCACTAAAGGGAGTTTTAAAAAGAGACTGGGTAAACCAGAGGCAAGACTATTTTGTTTTTTTGCCCTCCATGCTAACACCAGATAAAAGCATAAAAACATCAGGATTGCAGAATCAACCACTATAAAGGAGGGAAATGCTGAAAATAAAGGTGCCTGGGCAACACTTTGGGTTGACAAAGACACAAAACAGGATGCTGAAGCAACTAAAGGATGAAACATTTGGGAGGGGTCAGAACAGGAAGCCTGAGTCTCACAACTGTTTTTGTAGTAAAGTCTCTTCAAACAGGAAGCCTGCTGGAATTTCACATTGTTCTTTCGCTATGTCACAGGATGGACATACAAGTTTCAGCTCCTATCAAGGGAAAGAAGAAATTTCTGTATCGGGAGTCCGATTCCATCTCATGTTCCGTTTCAGTACAAGTTAGTAAAATTCTGGTTAATTTCTAAAGCTTTGGAAGTAACTCAGGGATTCTTCATGAACATTCATCCATTTCTGCCGATTGTCATAGCACGTAGCTCTTACCCAGAAGTGCATGTTAATTAAAATTCGGCAAAACAAGATTACTTAAGCCTGCCTCAATTCTGCAGAGAAATAATTTGATTTAGCTTAGTAGAGACAACCAAGGGGTTTAAGCTTGAGATATCCAACTGACTCCTTGTAAGCGACCAACCAATTGCCTCTGAGAAGCAACAGTGTTCAAAAACTCTTCACGGGACCTAACAAATCCCATTCCTTTCCCTGTTCCCTTCTCAACAGCGGTCCTCCTGGTGGTGGAGAAGGAATGTTTCTCTTTGCAAAGACRCAAGGGTTTATGCCTCCAAGCAACTGAAAAGACAAGCTAAACATCACCATACTCTGTTTCACCAAACCAAGGTATTAGCTTGGGCCTCTCAAAGCATGACCCATGCATCTATGCAGGTGTGAATGAAATATCTGACCATTAAGAAGTAAGCAGAACTGCAGATCTGTGTGCACAACTCAATTCCCAATAACGTTTTGATCTACAGACAAACCCTTCAATGTTACTAATCATCATGTAAAATGCATACTGTGATGCTTGAGCGTTGCAGAATTCTCAAATTTAAGAAATGTAGAACAAGTACCAATGCAAAGTGCCAGCAAGGTACATTGAACAACACCTTCATAGTGTTAGAACTGCTTATACTGACACTATATTTGAATGTGTGTATTTTCAACTGAGCTGTCATCTGTATGTTAGACATCACCATGGTAGCCCACAACAGGGGATCACTGGATCTAAGCTCCAGTGACTTTTCTTGAACTTGCTTCTCACAGTGGCATTGTTTTTGCCTCTTTAACAACTTTTACACAAACATTTACATGTCTTAGTTTATTTAAAAAAAAGAGGGGAGAGAAAACACTTATCTCTTAAAACCTTCAGAACCCTTCTTTTCCTTTTCTCATCTATTTTTTGTAGAGGATTTGAGGGATTCAGATCAATTGAAAAGTTTATTTATCCTTTAAAAGTACTGACAGTAGTTTTAAAACTTCTGAGAGTTTAGTTTCGGTCCTTAATTATGTGGATTATGAGAAGAGGGGCTGCACTTTCAAAATTCTTGTTTCCCATTCCTGGCCTTGGGCTCTACCAGTCTTTTCCTCTGCATGCAAGAACCTAGGCTACTCGTTGTGACATTGCAGCCTTTTTGTGATTGCAAAACGACCTTTCTCTTCATCATGGGAGTCCAAAACTGAGTTGTGGGTCTGTTGGGATT
Source organism: Apteryx rowi (assembly GCF_003343035.1). NCBI lineage: Eukaryota > Metazoa > Chordata > Aves > Apterygiformes > Apterygidae > Apteryx > Apteryx rowi. Next base: position 697,256 of record NW_020451238.1, on the reverse strand, counting down.
CCTACATTTGACACTTGAGGTACACTGTACTATGCCCAAGCACAGAGCTTGCCACAGGGTTGTTTTGAGACACTAGAAAAAGGTTTTGCCAGCTTGGGACTTAAGCAGCCCCACAAAGCAGGCTGTCTAATCAGAAATGGCTGCAGGGCAGGTATGTGAAAAATGCAGCTTCTGACAGGGCAGGCTCCTTTTTGTGTAAACACCTGAAGTGACAGGTGAGATAAAAGGATTGCAAAAGCAGCATTCTTTTTCTGCTTTCACGTGTTAATATGCCCACTAGAGAACAGAATGTTAGCAGATAAATAACTCAGAAATGCTATTTTAAAAAATCACCACATCTTGAAGAATCTATCCTGTATCTGTAGAGCTCCCTACCTTCCTCTCTAAACTAATTTTAGAAAACAGTAGCCTGGCCCACGTGGCAGATGGACTGCCATATGATAAGTATTTGTTCAAGACTTGTGTCACTTTGTTCCCTAAGCACTCATCCAGAACCATTCTAACTCCAAACAGTTTAAAAATTCAGTACACACAATGAATTTGCAGTCTAATTTGGAATGCATTGGCAATGGTTTGTTCAAGAGCAATTCAGTCACAGAGCACAAATAAGTAATGCAATGATCACCTGGGTCTCTTTCAACTGCAACCTAAAATTCTAAATATTTTTACGTGCATTTCTCATTTTTAGGTTTAGACACACCATTTAACCCAGTGGTGTTATTTCCAGGAATATCTATGTAGTTATAAAGCACAGAAGTCATTTGACATTTTTAGGCAATTTAAGTACCTAAAAAAAAACAAATAAACAACCCCACTTACATGCTTTCAAAAAAAAAAAAAAAAAAACCCAACCCTCAATGTTCATAAACCCACGAGATTGTAGAGAGAGATACAAGAGAGTCAAATCTTGTTTTCTATCTCTTCATCAAATTCCTCTAGCAAGCAGGTATTCAGCACACCTAAACAAAACCAGTCTTCCTTATCTGCCTGTCTTCACTAGATTACCCCCAGTAACACAGCACAAAGTTAGCTGTTCATTTAGAATTTTTTTAGAAGATCCACAACACCTTTTCTAAACTTTCGCAGCAATGAATACCTCTATGAAGTGGACTAGCTGGAATTTCATAAAGCCTCAAGCACACAGGCCTGGCTACTGAAGGGCATCAGGGAGCAGACACAGAGAGCCAAGTGCATCAGAAGACGAGGGGTTACAGCAGCAAGACCACTTGTTTTTGGTGAAGCACTAACTTGCCAAAACAAGCAAGTCACATCCAAGTTATTACTAAATTATAAAGCAGTGTTAAAGAGGAAGCCTAAAACTAAGGATGACGGTTAAGAGCTGTCTCTCCTGAGATTAAGGGATCACAGACACGTTACTGAAACAAGCACTCTCTTTTCCAGTAATATTGTGACTATGCTCTTGGAAGTTTTGAGGAAACATCAGCTTGAGAAACGCATCCAAGTACATCCCACTCAAAAGGACAGCTCAAGAGGAGTGGGAAGAGTGACAAAGGAGCCAAATACCCTTCTGGCTGGCTTGGTTCTGGCATTTGACAGCCCTACAAGGCAGGCTGCATGTCAGAGTAACTCCTTYCCTCCCTCCACATCTTTCAAGTACACACAGGTGCCCTTAGGGACTTTAATTCAAACTAATAGCACTTTACCACGAGAATCATCCTATCATGCTAATTGCAGGATTGTAATTTAATCTTGCATGCACCAAGAGTGGGAGAGAAATATTTTTAAGAGCAAACAAACATTACTATAAAGCCACAGACTTTGGCAGGAGGCCTGCAAGAGAAGCACACTATTAGAAGCCTTATTTTCAGGAGAACATTCACCAAAACAATTCTTTTTT